>NW_006800121.1:1052332-1115568 GCF_000485575.1 Poecilia formosa
ATATAATATAATATAATATAATATAATCAGAGCTTCCAACAAAACTTTGAAGCTCTATTTTGCCAGTTTCCGGACGGACATGTTGGACAGCCAATCATAAAGCGTAAAGACCTAAAGCCCACCCACAGTGCTAATGTGGCCAATTGTTGTTGACATATGTAGCAATGGGTGGAGTGAAGTACATAACATGATAGTGTGTCATGTATATATCCCGACGTCGGCAAGTAGAGAAAAATAGTTAGCTAGGCTTATCTTCTGAGGTAGTCGGGAGAAGCTGAGGTGCTAAATTAGTGAACAAAAAGAAAGAATATATAACAGTATTTATGACTTTATTTATATAACTCTATATATGCTGTCCAAATATTATCAAATTAAAACGTTAGAAACGAATTTCCTCCGAGCTCTCTTGCATTAAATGGAGGAGAAGAAGGAAGACGGGGACTCGGAGATACAGGAACACGGACCGGAGCACTGGTTCTCAAAATGGGAGCGGCAATGTTTAGCCGAAGCCGAGACGATGGACCCGGGCGAGGAAGAGGCCGACAATGACCAGGATAAACTCTGGCATCTCTTCCAGAACTCCGCCACTGCCGTAGCCCAATTATACAAAGGTAAAAAAAATGGCAGCACTTTCTTGTCAGCTTGTAATAGCTTGGCGAGAGGTATGTAGCTATTTAACAACTGCTAGTTGGTTAGCAACCCGGCTCTGTATCTACAGTAACTGTGAGCTAAATGCTAGCTAGCTTAGCCAGCTTGCTAGCCGGTATCAGAAGTAGCGTTCACAGGTGACTTTTTAAAGCTAAAGTTAGCTGGGTTGTGGTTTCCAGGGATTAGCATTTTCCTGTTTACGTAAAATATATATATATATATATATATATAGTGCCATACGTTGTTTTTCTGGATAACCAAAGCATAGCAATATAGATAAACGACAGTGACTACTTTCTTTAATATTATACAATTTGTTGACATTAACTAGATCGTAGCTAACTTCACATTAGCCAAGTAGTTACAAAATGGCGATGGTAACAACAGTCGTAGCTACGCGACATTCCCAGCTGACTGTCAGTGTTAACAAATGCTATGAAGTCAAAGTGGATATTTTTAAACGGTTCTTTACATATTTAACGAGAATACATCACTGTACGGTTGTTGATAAAACTCGTGTTTCCCTGCTAATCCGGAGGCTGCCTTTGGCGAGCGTTAAAATTACAAGATGGCGAGGAAAATATTTGCTCCCTGCTTTCACAGTCTAGTATTTTACATGTATAGATACCCCAACAGCAACGAGTTTGACGTATTGTTTGTCTTGTATGTATATTTCGCGTTGCTTAGGAACTTTACTGCTGAGAGTGCAGTTAAGTTCGGTACTTTCTCTCCGCTGCCCTGTTGGCCGTCTAGCTGCCTGCTGACATCTATTTTTATGCCAAACCCCATCTCTGCAGTTGTAGAGGCCAGACAAAATGGCGTTTATAAGTGAACCTCGCTTCTTCAACCCCAACCCTCGATATGCTTTAGTCGCATACTTCTCACAGAGAGTCCATATTAAAACAGCTCAGTGTTGTGTGATGTATAGTAACTCTCGTCTAACCTTCTCTTCCACAGACAGGGTATGCCACCAGCAGGGCCTGTCATTGTGGGTGCCGTTTCAGAATGCTGCTACTGCAGTAACCAACCTTTACAAAGGTACCTGTCCATGTGATTAGCATATGCTTTTTCAGCTGCTACCCGCTCATTAGACTTGACCCATCAGTTTAAAAGCTGAATAGAAGTGTGCTCACACGTATATTCATTCAGATGATGAGATGAACAGGTATCTATCATTGCTGTCCTCGTGTACCTCATGGTGTCAAAAGTTGTATTGTATTGATCGCTGCATTAAATGAATAGACTTCACAAGGTCTTTACAGATGAAACTAAAATACTTTAACAGAAATAAGTGAAATTGGCCAGAGCTGCAAAACTTAGTTAGGATACTAAATTCAGGTCTGTCAAGTTTTTTCTACAATACGCATTCCAGTGCCTTTAAAAAGTATTCACACTTGTTCATACTTTGTCGCATTACAACTGCAGGCTTCTATTTACATTATTGTAATTCTGTCTAGACTTATATAAAGCAGTAGGTCTCCACAATATAAGAGAATCACAGTAGAACATAATAACAGTAATTATTTACGATATTAGCAGCAGTGTATGCCTATTTTCTTCTGTCTTGTCTGTGCGTCTGTCCCTCTGTGACCTTTAGCATTCTGGGCAATGCCATTTGTTTCCAGTGTTGGCATCTGTTACTGCGAGATGCTGTCCAACTGGTTGAATATTACATTAGCATGTCATATGCAAGTTCATAACACTTAAAATATATTAGTCAACATTTATTGCGCTGCAAACAGTCCCTTTTGATATACATTTTGCACACACCGATATTATGATGTCGATGGTATATTTCTGCAGCTTATGGACTGAACGTGTTGAGAGGTTCAGTGTGTACTAGTTCTTCTGTAAGGCACAGCATGTATTAATATAAAGTATTACACTATTTAGATTGACTAAATTATTATTAGATCCATGACTGCAGAACTTTTGGAAATGATCAGTGATGTCTTCCACCTCAGAAAGTGTTGAAGCCCATCAGAGAAGTTGTGACCGGGGCATCCAGATAGGTCACCAACGGCGTAACAAGGTGGGTCTACATCTTTGTTGATGTTTTTTTTTTTTCCCTCTTTGTGAACTTGGTAACCTGTGTCCTTTACACATTCCTCTCATATTTGTCGTTTGCAATGGGGAAAACGGTTGATTTCAGATCACAGTTATATGTCCGCAGCAGCAGAAGGACCAGATAAACGTATCAAGCTTCAAACAGATGATACAACTGATTGGTTCCTTGCAGGATATGCTGGCCTGGGTGAAAAAGCGCCGAAGAACCATTCGTAGGGAGGATCTCATCAGCTTCCTGTGTGGCAAAGCCCCGCCACACAGGAGCAGCAGGACCAACTCTCGGCTGGCCATGGTGGCCCCCAGCAGGGCCAATTCCCCGGCTGAGACCGGCTCGTCTGTGGAGACGGACCTGCAGCCCTTCAGGGAGGCCATAGCTCTGCATGGTGAGGAAAGCTTAGTCTTGCTCTGACACGGCAGATATATTTGATATGTTTACTGCAACGTATGGGAGGTGTCGGGTAGAAGTTGGTTGGCGTTTTCTTTTTTTTTTTTTTCTTGTTTTTGATGGGTAAATGTTTCATCCACTAACACAACAAATCCATTAGATCTGTGGTAAAATAATTTATTTATAAGCTAAATGCGTTTCCTCCTGGTCAGCGTTATCTCCTTCTACATAAGTAACATCTGAGTTATGGTGTGTGAGTTTATATATAGTTGTTGGTCACGTGAGTCTGTTTCTTGCTTCAGTCATGTTTCTCTGCCACATGTCACCATTAGATAAGTTTGTTTTGCTGGGGTGTGTCGGCACCGGCCAATCCTAACTGCTGGTCCCGTTTTAACTCTCACCAAGGGAATGTCACGGAGCACAGCAAACTAAATCAAAAGTTTTTCTTTTTTTTTTTCTTTTTTGAAATTTTTAAAATTGATTTAAATTAACTTATCCTGTTCAGATGCATGGATACATGTTTGATTGCTCAGTATCTTACTTTAAAGAGTTTATATTCTAATGTAAACAAAATTAGATGGATCTGATGTCGAGTTGAATTGTGTGTGAAGTATTTTAGTCTCTGTCAGGAGATAAGGGAGTCTCCCTCACATACTGGTAATCTGTATTTTTCTACTTTAGTGATTTTTGTGGATGGGGACAATAGAGACAATTTTGTCTTACTGTTGTCTAAATATAAATGACCCAAATGTAATGACTTTACCTGTTAAAGTTTCATACATTTTGTCTACTTTTTGAGGATGACCAACTTAAGATTTGTATCTTTTATTTTGATTTTCTTGCAAGCTGTTTTCTTCAATTAATTAAAATTTATTTTGAGCACTTCTTCCTTGCTCTGCAGTCCACGGTTTCAGAAACGTTCTGTGTTCACATTAAGTCTTTGGACACTTTGCTGTGGATGCCAGTGTGTCTCAACGGTTTTCACCTTGGACCATCAAACTAAAAGCTTTAATATACTTGATTTATTTTTTAATTACTTGGACTGCTTTGATGGTACCACTGATGCTGTTGTGTAGACGGTGTGTAATCTAACTTAATTGACTAGAACTATTATGTGACGGCTTTGACGTTTTAAGCGAGAGAAAAGTAGAAAATGTAGCAGATGAGGTATTCACTTTTGAAATGTTTTAAAGCTGTTGGGTCGAGCTGAATGCTATATTGCTTTACAATATGTGCAATTTAGCTGCTGAAAAGACTGCTAGGGTGCATTGCAGTGGAGTTTCACTTTGTCATTCTCATAACTTCAGTGTCTAGTGACCAAGATCAGAAATCAAAAACTCAGGTGGCATAGTGGGGAAGTGTTATGTTATAAAAATTATACACCGATACATTATAGTAAAATACTGCTAATACTGTTGGATTGTCAAAAGATGCTCCAAGGTTTCAACAAAGAGCTGCTCAGTCCAGCATCCTAGCATGGCGAACTGCAGATCTATGAAGACGCACATGAACTTGATTGGACACAGGGAGCATTAATCAAGAGACTCAATGTAGCCCTTTTGGAGCTGCAGCACTTTGCAGCTTAGACTGGAGAATCTGCTGACAGGAAATTGAATAGTTAGTCTTCACAAATCTGGCCTTTATAGAAGAAATATTAAAAGGGGGGAGAAAAGAAAAGATGCTGTCTGTGGTGGAAAACCAATCGGTGTGAAACAGGAAACCATCTCATCTTGGTGAGGGGATGCTTTTCTTTAGAGGAAGCTGGATGGAGCGGTTGAAAGATGGAGTGAGATGTAGCAAGAAAGACTTGAGGTGAGAAAGAGGTTAACAGTAAAGGTTTAGATGAGAACATTAATGTGTTGGTAAAGTCCAGACGTGAAGCTAGACGTTTGCCATTTCTCATTTTGTCGTCTTCCTTATTGCTCTCATACCAACTGAAGTTCGTTGGGCCATCTTTTCCTCCTCAGGCCTGAGCGGCGCCATGGCGAGCATTAGCGTACGCTCCGGCGCTCCGGGTTCCCCGACGCACGTGAGCGGGAGCAGCAGCAACACGGGGAGCGCGAGCGGCGGTGGTGCGTCCTCTGGCTCCGGGCCGGTCTGCCGCAGCAGGCGCAACGGCCTCCAAGACGTCGACCTGAACACTTTCATTACAGAGGAGATGGCCCGACATCTGGACTCTACCGGCGCCACCGCCGCCGGGGGAGGAGGAAACAGGAAGCGCAACTCCACCCAGTGCAGCGATGTCATCACGGACTCTCCTACGCACAAACGCAACAGGGTGATCTGAGCTGCGTGATTAAGGTGGGATGAAGTCTTCAAAGCCAGAATGGACGGACGGACGGATGGGTCTTTGTAGTACAGATGTGCTGATGTACAGACTTCCAAACATCTGGACTGGAAATGAAAGTGAGGCCTGAAGGCTCTTGGTTGCATTTGTTCATGAATTGTGTTCCTTGTCTCCTTTTCCAACACTAAGTACAAATCCACAATGAGAGCAGTGTGTGTGTGTGTGTGTGTGTGTGTGTGTTTGTGAGAGAGAGAGAGAGAGAGTGTGCAATTTAGTGGGAAGTTTGGACGGCCTCACACATTCCTCAGACCAAGCTGCCCTGGAAAGGAGACAAAGAAGGAGGTCACTTACTAATTCTGGGATGTCGACGGTTTTCAATGAGCGGAAAGTACGGCGTGCAGCTCGACGAGCAAAAAGCCACTTAATCTCTGACACGCGTGTGTGCTTCCCTCCCTCAGTCTGTCATCCCCACCCATCACCTTAATAAGGAAGAGAGGGCCATGATCAAACGTCGGACACGCCAAAAAGAGAAAAAATGTCAAAAAAAAAACAAACATCGGACGGGGCTTGTCGAAGGCTCGACGTCGGACGGTGTGTTTTCTGTTACTTCCTGTTGCCTGACAGCGCTGCGGCTCGTTCACCCAGCATCACGTCTGTGGCTTTTGTAGCCAGTTGCCGGGCAGATGATGTCTGAGCAGGTGGAGATTAACGTTTGGACACTTAGACCATGTTTCTTTTTTTTTTTTTCCATCTTTCTGCTGTTTCCGCTTCGGTTGTGACTCGATGTTCTGCGGTTGGTTTTTCGTCTCTTCGCCCAGCAGTGTTAACGTTATCGGCTCATCGCCACTCCCTGCAGCTGGAACAGCCAAGTTGATTCTACACAAATCTTTTTATGTTTTTTGTCATGTTATCGTTTGATAATGGAAATGGAGTCTTATGCCCTTCCTTCTCTTTCCCTGCGTGTTATCATGAGATCCGCTGCAGTTTTGTGTGCTCGTGTGACAATTCCGATAAGTTGCAATAAGTATTTTTGTTTTTTTTTGCACTTAGCCTTCACCTCTGACTCATGCAAACAAATCGGCTCTTCCACTTTCCTCCCCCACTTGAAGTTGCTCTTTAACCCCCAGCAGGTGCTTAAAAAGCGAGTAAAACATTTGATTCCACCCAGTGGTGCGTTTATGCAACCATCCCTGTGTGAGAAATTATTTAATTTATTATAAATATCGTATTGGCAACTTGGTGCACTTGAATCGCTCTTAAGCTGGACTTGTGTGTCGGAGCATTTGATAGGAACGTTGTTGTTTTTGTTTTTTTGCCGCTCTTATAAAGCGATCATTCTGGGGTTCATTTCATTCATAAAGTGGTTGTTGCTTCTCTACTAACATGGATTACATCAGACACTGAGGTCACATAAATGAAGAAATTTGATTGTTTTTGGTTCAGTGAATAAGAAATGGACATGGAAGGAGTTTATTAGATTGAAAAAAAAAATAAGAGTAGCGCAGCCAAACCTGAACTTGCCTGTGGTTGTAATAATCCCAATAATTAGGGAAGCACTTATCAATCTATTCCTGGTTGATTCAGTTTTTTCTTTCTTTCTTTGCAAGCACTAAATAATAATAATAAAAAAGTAAGAAATTAAAGCATTGGAAAGCACTTGTGCAGCAAAGCACAGATCCTGAACCATGATCTGATTTTTGGTGAACTCGGAAATGAATCAGAAAACTGGCTGATGCATTTATGGACTCAAAAAGTGGGAGTTCTTAATTGTATACACATTTAATGAATAGGGAAAAAAACAAACAAATCTGACCAACGCCAGCTGAATGAAGCAAACCAGATGCAACACCTGTTTATAAGTTATAACTTTGTGAGATTGAAAGTTTTTAGTTTTGCTGACTTGATGTCTCATGCTCTCTGCTCTTCTTTGTGACTTGGTTCACTCCTCTCAGATGATTATTTTTCTTTTAAGGATTAAAAATAATTAAGTTTTCTTTGAAGTGGCACGACAGGATATGCTGCTTTCGTCGCAGATTTCATTGTGTTGATTATTGTGATATTTTATATTTAGATCCTGCTGGCTGAAGGAAGAGCTGATTTCTCAATTCTGTCGAAGCAAAGTCCAGAGCCTGGAGTTTTAAATTGATATTTGTTGAAACTTTAGGTGAAAACGGAAAGAACGTCCTGATCAATAGGAAGTAGTTTCGTCAGATTTTCCTGTTGCCATAATAACATTTCAAGTCGGTTGACTTCAAGATACTTAATTTAGGAATCTGAAGTGAATCCTGACCTGCCCGTTTCCTATCTTTTGGTTTATTTAGAGTTGACATGTTTTTGTTCTTTTCCTCAGTCGGTCATGGCCTTCATCACCTTCATCAGTCTGACTCATGCCACATGATGTCTTCAGAGCCAAAACTATGATCAGCTGTTTCTGGATACTTATTTGTCTAAAATAAGATAAATGGCTAATCTATATACTTAACAAATAATTGTTGGTATGATATATGTGGCTCACATTGTAAAATAAATAAAGCAGTTCAGTTGAAATTGTCTGAGTTATGCATTTTCATTTTTTTAAGCTATATACTGTGTCCAGCCATTCAGAAAAGAGATCACGTTTTAGCGAGAAAAGTAAAAACTGTTCAACTTGGGCATAGCCCTATTTTGACATACCCAACAAAAGATCCAGGAAAAATATTAAACTGGGAATATACTCCTAACAATACACATAATAAATGGAAGGTTTCAATCAAAGCAACAGGGTTTTCCATATGTAAACGTCAGTTTATCGTCATTTCTCAAAACGTGTTTTCCTAACAGGCGGAAAAACTAATGGCCACCAACAGTTCAGTCTTGAACCACCAGAGGGCGCCAAGATACCGTATTAAAAAGATGCGCCCGTCCTTTACTTCCCTCGAAGAGTCGCTGTATTGATTTTGTATTTCCAAATATCAAGTGGACATTTACCATGAAAAGATTACCTGGCGAGCTAAAGTTGAGCTCTGTATTAACAGAACTCAACATTCTCATTATTAAATACTAGTAGCTTAGACAATTTCACACATTTGCATTTATTTACAGGCTTAAATAATTAAGTGTTGCAACAACTGTAAACTTAAATGACAAATGTAAAGCAGACACAACCTTAAACGAGATCAAATAAAAAAAAAAAGAAAATCAAAATGGGGTTCAACAAAGTCTGGGGTATAGTGGGGGGAAAAAAGCCAACTAATACATACCGTTTCATTTTAAAAGCAAAACTACATGGGTGTAGGGTTACATATACAGCCAACGCTGTTGAAGATCCACCAGCTGAATTTTATAAGGTTTTAACCTCTCCTTCACTTACGAGCAGCAGATGAGGCAAAACATTGGTGTATAAAATAAATCAAGATCCAGGTTGTTTTTGTATCTGACATTAAGGATTCAGAAGAACAGTTAAATGAAATCCTAGTGTGATGTTTTGATGAGAAAAGTCCACTGCAGTTCTCCAGGAGCTCCCACCCGTCTGATCGCAGGGCTGGCTTAAAGTGTTGCGGTGCGGTTCAGATCTGGCTGAGCGGCAGGAACTTCTGGTAGTAGCTCTTGGTTACATCAATCATGAGATCCTGTGTGCATTCTGGGAGCTCTGCTGAAAACAGACCTGGAGGAGCACCAAAGAGAGAGAGGGGAGGAAAAAAAACTATTAAAAGCAGTTTTGGTGGAAAAGGAAGACAAATAAGTCTGCTGTGTGTCCTGCTGACCTGGACATCCGGAGAAGACGGTGAAAGGTGGCACCACTGTCTCAGGAGGAAGCACCGTGTTGTCTAGGATCTTGCAGCAGTCTTTCAGCACACACCGACGGCCCTGCAAGACCGAACGAATAAAATTAACAAACATCTTTCACCACCTCCCGGAAGTCGTACTGATTCAGTTTTGCACTCTTTTAAGTTCCACTGTCTAAAATGTTGGTTAGAAAAAGAATACAAGACAGGAAAAAAAATAAATAAAAAAATCATACAGTTTGTATGAAACTGAAAATCCACTTCAAAATATAGGACCTGCAAAAATTACATTCCAAAAGGACAAAAGGAAGGAAACTTTATGGATGGATGGATAAAAGGTGGACAAACTGATGGGATTAAAAACAGACATAAATAAAGAAATGTACAAATAAGTAGAAAGATGATACATTCATACAACTTAAAAAAAATGGTAGAGAAACCAGAAGTTTACAAACATATATATATATTTTTTTTTTTAAATCTCACTGATATTAAATCAGACCAGGCTTCTGTTCTGATTTCAAAGTCGTTGATAAATAAATCTCCGACACGTCATTTTCCCAATATTGTTACATTTAGCCAATAGAAATAATTTTGGTAATCCTAACTGACCTGCATGAGAAGCTTAGTCTGATTCAACTGTAAATGCCGAAGGGGAAAAAAAAACAAAACAAACAAAAAAAAAAACTGTATGTCTTTTTATTTGTTGTATGTAAACTGTATTTCTCCATACTCTATTTCCATAAATATTCTGTCTATATGTCCTCCAATCCCTCCCCCACCCCCAATAGATATTAATCTGTTGTTTCGGCGCTGTTTGCCATCTTCTCTTCAAAGCATGACCACCATGTGACTGTGGAAGACTGTAGCTGGGAGGCAGTCCCACTTTTTTCCTCTATTTTTTAAGGCTGTCTTTTAACCGTTCTTGGGTTCGTTGGTTCAAAAATTTCTCTCTCCCCCCACTTACTATCACACAGTTCTTGCCGATGTGGACATAGGAACCGATCTGCGCTGCATTGACCACACAGTCCTCCTCGATGAAGACATGGTCTCCAATATGGAGCGGGAAAAACGCCACACTGAAGCAAAACAGGGATAAGGACAAGATACGCTGAATGATTAAAAACATACAGATGTAAGACTCTACAAGCCTGCAGAATGAGTGACTGCAATACAGTTTGGTTAGGTTTTTTTTAATGCATTATATACAGAGAGATGAAGACATTTGCAAAAACTCAAACATCTGAATCAGTTTTAAGACAGAACTAAAACAAGATTAAATGTGACATGATCAGCTTGAAGACGTGGAACATGAGAAGAATCCCTTACCCTTTGCTGAACTTTTTAAAAGGTGGTCGAATAACACTCCGGCTTTTTACAACACAGTGTCTACCCACTCTGACATTAGCCAGGTCCCCCCTGATGATGCAGTCATTCATCACAATAGTCTGAAGAAGAAGAAAAAACCAGGACAAGCAAAGCTTAAAACCAGATTTCTCTCCGTTAGCTCGGTGCGTTCGTGTTGTTTTCTCACTTTGCCGTTCAGTACGATGTTTTGACTCCCGCACAGCACGGACTGCCTGCTCACTTTGTTTCCAGAAGCCTGCAAAAACCACAACATGAGTATTAAACCCCTCTTCTGGCGTCCAACGCCCTTCTCCACATTAGCAGACAGCTAGTTAAAAGAGCCGCTACTTTAGCTACTAAAGGATTCAAACGCCGCATCTATTACCGTTTCAATGTACTCCGCTTTGTTGTACAGTATTTCAGACAGCTCCATGGTTAGTAATTAGTTATAATATCAACGACAGAAGTTATTGTTATTTGATAAAAACATCTAGTTATTTCCAGCTCTGAGTTCAGCCCTTTTCACTTCCTGTGTTCTGCGCATGCTCATTCAAGGATCGATTGGTCTGCCCTTGACACTTCCATAATGATCCTTTTAAATAAATTATTATTCGTATGAGTATCACTTTTAAAAAAGACTTCTATAGTATACTATAAAATATTAACCAAAAATAAACAGCAAATAATTTTTTAAAGAAAAATCCTCTCGTATTTAACGCGCATGCGCAGATTGGAGCCCTTGACCTGGAGTCTTCTAACTTGCCTCCGATTCAGCAGGTTCTCCTACAACATGGCGGCCCGTGTCCTGCAGCAGTGTGTCCGCTCGCTTGGCCGGCCCTCATTGAGGCTTTGCCCGGTCAACCTCGCGCTCAGAGCGGCTGTCGCCCCGGCAGTCACCGTCCACCGACCATTCTCCTTCGCTGCAGACAGCCGGAGGACGCGGTGGCTGGGACAGAGCAGGGTGAGTTGCTGCTAGCGCGGCGCAGAGCTGCGGCCTAGCTGTGTGACCTACCCGATGTCTTTCAAAGCTCACAGGCTAATAGCGTCTGCTGCAGGTTTACTGAGATGTCTGACCTTTGTTTTAGCTCGCGGACTAATTTTTCAACACGATTGTGTGGCCACAGTTATGAAGGAATGCTATTGCGACACAACTGCTGAGTTTTGTGGCTTGTTAGCACATAAAGCTAGCTGTTAGCAAAATTTACTGGCATGTGTTGTTGTACTTGTGTTGAGTAAGTCTGCACCCCAGACACGCATTAAATTAAATGCTTCTAACAGTGAATAATAACCACTCTCTAAAGGCATGTCTTTATACACTTAGAAGACTGCGAAGGAATAGCAGAAAGGTTCAATTTACGCAACAAAGACATCACTATGGATTTGTTATTGAAAACTTGAGTCTTCAGGGTTAATTACTAAATATTCTGTGCAGTACACGTTTGCTTTACTACTTTTTACAGGTGAAGACGAGCAAAAATGTAACCGGTCTAAATTAAAAGATTTATCCCCTTTCCTCCAAACAGTTGTTCATCCTATCCACTCTGCACTGTAGTTAACATTTATTCCTAGTTTATTACAATTTCTTCAAGAATTAAATCATAAAGTGCAAGTACACCAAAGGCACGCTGTTACGAGCTTGTTTATTTTTATCTTGTTTATAATATCTTTTTAGTATGGACCTTCTTGTGTGTCTTTAATAAAGATATTATCTTCTCTTAGTAGAAATTAGAAATTGGCATTACAAAACAATTCATTTGCTGAAATACCTTCTTGAATGAACCATGGAAATGCTTGAACGTGTCGCTTCATACATTCCTTTGCATTTTGCGGATTGTGGAAGTAGCCTAACTTAAGTCGTCTTCCGTCAGTAATCACTTCCCCACTGAAAAATGTTAACTGATTGTAAAAAGATTGGATTTTTTGGGTTCCCAAGTGTCTGTTATTATCAGGATTTTGCTGAAAAACAGTGGATCTTTAGTTTAACAGTGGAGAGAAATGCGTTGATCTGAACTTTCCTGTCTCTTTCTCCCGGGCCTTGCTTAGATCTCATCAGTGGGGTTGCTGTGCCGACAGTATGGCGACCTGCCCCCTCTCACCCTAGAAACCATCAAAGACCGTGTCTTGTATGTACTGAAACTCTACGACAAGATCAACCCAGAAAAGGTGAGTTGTTGCAAAGCGAGACAAAAAAAAAGGTTTCTATTGGATCTTTAGGAAGTCTATATTTTCTTGAGTCAGCATGACTTATTTAAAATGCAATGAAATCACTAAATAATTGTTTTACTCTCCAGCTTCAGGTAACCTCCCATTTCATGAAAGATTTGGGACTGGACAGCTTGGACCAGGTGGAGATCATAATGGCCATGGAAGACGAGTTTGGTGAGAGCCGGTTGGTTAGTTGTCCAGGTTGAGAAGCAAAGAAGTAGAGATCGCCATGCAGAAATCAGTGGCTCATCTTATAGCATAAGATGCTCTTGAACTTAAAAAAAAAAAAAAAAAAAACCAGGGTCATGTTTTGGATTTCAGTTTTTTTTCGTTTATTGGACCTTCCTATTCCGTTTCTGCTGCAGGCTTTGAGATCCCAGATGCTGAAGCAGAGAAGCTCATGACTCCTGAGGAGATTGTACAGTACATTGCAGACAAGAAGGATGTTTATGAATAATGGTTCAAAGGCAAGTGCTTCCGCTCTGCTCTCAGCTTCTCCGGAGTGTACACCTTCATTTGATTTTTCACATCACTTTCTACTTGCAGAACGTGCCCACCCCATGGGAAGTACTTACGAAGCAGATCGGCGCCACTTTTTTTTTTCCCCACTTCGACATCCCCGCCCTCGTCAAGCTCTTCGGTCCATCGTAGCGACGTCTGCAATCGCCTGCCGTGTCTTGTGTTTCACTGTATTTAAAAGCGAACATGTGCTCGGGAGCTTGGATGTTGAGAACCTGTATTCTCAACACAGAATCTATCAAAGCCCTGAGTTTTATTTTACTTCAGGTTCCAGCCTGTCAAATTGATGTATAATTTTCTCATGAATAGATCAATAAAGGCAGGATGTTTGGTTCTGTAAACGCGGCTCCGGTCTCATTTCATTCAAAGCATACGAATACAGATGCGATTTCTTTGTTACAAGAATTAAGTTTTGTATTAAACACCCAGTACAGATTTGTCATTTCCATTGATGAAAAGCAAAGCACTTTGGAGGAAAAAGGGAGTAATTTATGCAATGGGATAGAGACTACTTCTGCTTCTTACCTGGAAAACACTGAACATAAAACACCAAGGACTTTCCAGGTAGTGGAGAAAATAAAGACGTGGTGAGCTGGAGCGTTTTGTCACTGTTAGTCTTTTATTGAGGGTTGTACCCAAGTTATACAGCTTTGTATGCTGGCTGCAGGAGCCAGACGGTTACAAACAGTAATCAGTATACGAGTACAGCCAACAGAAGACCTACTAACTACTACTCTACATCTTAATACAGATTCTCCTAATACTAAAATCCAGAAAATTAAAGAGAAAAAAAAAAAACAGAACAAACCAAGCAACAAAAAAAAAAGGATAAAAAGATTAAATGAACCCAAACATATAGACAGCATCAGAGGAGACATTCATTATTAGAGCACACTGGAGTTGGTTTTCTATACCATGTAATATCAGGCGACTTCATTTTTTTTTTAATGTTTTTGTGTTTTTTGTCAATTTATACCCATACAAATAAAGATTGTCCTTCAAAAAGTGCAGATTCCACTGAAGTTAAGATAAAACCCTTTGATGAGCCGAGGAAGACATTTGGAAAATGAAAGCAAAAGGTACTTCCTGTTCTGTTTGTTGGAAAGGACCGCGTCCTCCCGATGATTAGACACTGTACGCTTATATTCTCATATATTTATATATATATATTATGTATAGTTTCAACAGTCTCCCCAAAGCAATGTGCATAATAGTTTTAAAGGTGATCCAACTACACACTGTGGATTGATAGAATCTCTATAAAAAACATTGTAGTTGTGTAAAATTTGCAGTTTCACCGGCCAAGCTGGGAAAATAAATGGACTTTGCAAATCTTAACCTGTCGTCTCCTGCTACAACTGGCCCTGTTAGGTAATAAAGGTTTATCAGGTTGTTTTGTGTTTTTTTTTTGTTTTGTTTTTGTTTTTTTGCTTTTTGTTTTGTTTTTTTTTAAGATTATTAGAAGCAGTACAATTCAAAGATGGCACATGTTTGAGGAACGTTATTGGGAATCCCATCTCAGCTGCGTTTCTACAAAGGGATTTTTTTTAATATATATATAATTTAGAGAACAGAAAACCCAAGGTGGACATGGAAGCCTGGGTTCAACACTCCACTGCATAGTCTCTCTGAGCAACACCCAACCCCGAGAAAGAAAAGGGGGAAAAAAATAAAAGTAAAAAAATAAATCCCACCCGTCCCCGACCCACATCTTTGTGCTGGTTAGACTAAAGCTTTTCAGGGTTTGTACATGTGTGGTCATACTAAGTGTAAAACAAAAGACAGCAGATTCTCACAGTTTTTGTTTTTCTTAAAAAATAAAATAAAAAATAAAAATAGCCTTAGCACTTTTGATCGACCGTAGGAGCCGTTGGGTGTGTGTTATGATATAATATAGCATTTTAGTCACAGGATAGTTAAGAGAAAAAAAAAAAAAACACAAGTCACATTATTTGTACTTTAAATATATATATTTTTTAAAGTAGTAGAGTTTCACCAGCGACCCTCCCTCCTCTCCTATCAATCTCTTTCCTTCTTTCCTCCCCTCGTCTGGCCCTGTCGTCAAGCTGCTTGGCAGCTTTTTGGGGATTGTACATTGCTCATGGTGGTTTTCCTCATGTCATCTTTTTGCAAATGTATTTTTTTTTTCTTCAAGCATTTAACATTGTCCAGCTTTTTAAATACATATATGCACACATACAGCTTAAAAAAAAAAAGAAAAACAAAAAAAATCAATCCCTTTCCTTCCCTAGCAACCCTCCCTCCTCGATTTGGCATAAGTTCACTCTCTCTCTCTCTCTCTCTCACACACACACACACACACACACACACACGTGCATCTTCACACACACCAACAGTAGATTGAACAAGACAGAAAGATAGCACAATTCTGCTGGGAACAAAAAAAAAAAAAAAAAATTACTGAGAGGCGTTTTACAGACGTTGCTTGTCCCTTCTCTAACAGCGCTAGCGATGCCACCTCCGAGGCTGCTCAGAGCTCAGTTATCGTCCCACTAACGTTTAAGGTAAGGATACTAAAGTAGGACAAAACCGCTCTTAGATCAGCGCAGGAAAATGTGCGTTGCTAAAAACAAAACAAAGCAAAACAAAAATAAATCAGAATGAACAAAGTCCTTTTAAACGAGCAGAAAGGGAATATGGACAGATTGGGGTCGACTTCCTCCGAACGCTCAAGACAGTTTCTTTTTCTTTTGGATCTTCTCCCCTGTAACTGAGCTTAGGGTTTGGATGTGGGAGAGTCGATTCAAGATAAGCCAGCAAGGAAGTGAGTGGAACCCTGTGTGTCCCTGAAAACGAGCCTTATAAGTCACATCCTCTTGCCTGAGTCACAAAGGGGCTAAAAAAAATAAAATCAAAACTATTTTCAGTCATGGATAGGTCCCGCCATGATCGCCAGGCATGGTCAGAACATCCCCCTGCTTCTTAACCCCGCCCTCCAACAACAAACCACGAGCAGCAGCTGCAGTTCCTGCTCCGTCCCATGCGGTGGCGACATGGCTGAAGATGCTGAATGGGTCAAATCGGAGCTCTGCTGAGCCTTTTTTTTTTAACCGTTTTCGCTACAATCCGAGGCGAGGAAAAAACAAAACAAAACAACAAAAAAAACTAAGCACCGTCGACTTTAGCCGCAGCTCACGCCACACAATAGTTACCCTGTCGCTAAGCTAAATCCTCGCCCGGCCTTATGACCCCGACCCGACTCCGGTGTTTCCTCCAATCCGCCCGAGTGCAAAATCCAAGGCTCCTCAGTTCATTCTGTCAACTTAACTAAAAAAAAAAAAACTAAAAACACAGTTCAGATGTTCCATTTGATAACTTCAACAAGACAAATGCACAAGATATATATTTATATATATTTTTAGTTTAAGCAAAGAGATGTGGAATTAAGTAAACTAATCTTTTTTGTATGATTGAATTATTTGGTAGAGAGCATTCAATACTGGCACACACCACTGTCAAGTCTGGCTAATACTCAAGGTTTATTCACTACATACGTCTCAAAGTCGCTTATTTTATATATTCACGGTGGAGAAAAAAGAAAAAAAAAAGAAGAAAAGAATACACAACTAAAGCCAAAAAAGCTTGTAGTACTTCTGAAATAAAAACTTTATATTGGTGTTGGGAGTGGGGGATGTTAATGTGTACATGCCAACACACACGCATAACAGGCTGAACACGGGAAGAGAAAAGTAAAAATAACACGAGAAAAGAAAATTAAGGTCCATGGCTTCCGCTAATGCTGATCTCGTCCAACGTGCTCTGAAGCTTTCGCCTTGTCGCGCTAAAAATTGTGCATCATAGTAACTCAACAATCACTGGTATATAGGTAAATTTAATGTTCACGCAAGTATTTCTTTTGAAATCAACAGTTACATTCACACGGTTCTCTCTCTCTCTCTCTCTCCCTCTCTCTCGCACACACACGCACACACAAACAAATTCATGATGTCAGAAACTTCAGATGAGTACCCCACCCTTCCCAGACCCAAAGGATGGGAAGAGAAAACCAACCAACCAAAAAAAGAAAAAATAAAGAACAGAAAAAAAAATTAAGAAAATAAAAACAGTACAACAATACAATCATATTCTATTTGTAAACAGGTAGAAGCCACTTGACTTGTTGCATCTTCGGACACATTTAGGATCAAGGCAATGAAATGTGGACGACTTTTGCACTGTTAAAATATCTTCAACCAAAAAAAAAAAAAAATTTTTGTTTTCTTCGTTTTTTGTTATATACCTTTTTAAAACACATTTGTGGCAATGATTATAAGCAACGAAACAAAAACAAAAAAAATAGCATGTAGTCGTACTTAATGAAACATTTCAAACATTTTTTTTGAGAGACAGGGAACAAAAACGAAAAGAAAAACCTCTCGGCAGGCCTTGTGAATACGAGAGGCTACAGTATGCATAGATACAGATTTTGCCTTTTCTCTTGTTTTTTTTCTTATTATTATTATAAGTGACGAGACATTTTACACTCACATTAAAAACAGTCCCCAAAGTTTCTACAACAATGGAGTGGAGGAGGAGGAGGAGGAGAGAGGGATGGAGGGAGAGAGGGAGCGCTGGGATGATTTACAGTCCCTCCTCCGTCCTTCCCACCGTCTTTACTGGGAATGCTCCTCCTCCCGCAAAAAAAGACAGCATATTGAAAGCAGTGTGTGAGCTTCTCCAGCTTTAAAGCAGTTATTTGGCAGAGGAAAAAAAAATTATAAGGAAAAAAAAGACCTTTACATAGTTTTCAGTGCTAGATGTTGGATTTTCCTTTCCTACAAGGAGTAGTAGTAGTTTTTATTTTTTTTGTTTTTAAATTCAACTACAAGGGGCGAGGGGGAAACTGGCTTGATTTCCTGAGAACCATTGCTGGTTATTTAGCAGACAAGAAGAGGAATAGTTTAAATAACCAACGCCATGGCCAAGAAAAAAAAAACAAAAAAACACTGATCCGAATTCCCAGAGTTACAACGCATCGTCTTCATCCTCAAGAGTTTTTTTTTGTTTGTTTTTTCTATTTCTTTTTATAATTTTTATATATACTTTTTTTTTTAGCTTTTTAATTTTTTTTTGTTATTTTATTTTTAGTTTATCTTCTCTTTAAAATGAAGAATGGACACACGTTCTGCCTCCTAAGTCTTGTAAACAAGAGGTTGCAGTGTGGCACCTCCAAAAAACATCGAAAGCCTATTCTGAAAGTGCTGTTCCCTCCACGCTCCATTAGGGGGCGACCGGGAGGGCTTGCTAGATAGGCCCCGCCCACTTCTTAGAGCGGGAGAGGCTTGCTAGTCCCAGCTGCGGCTACAGTCCTTTGCACTGCAGAGCTCAACTTTCTTTAGTTTTAAAACAAAAATTGGTGCAATACTTTTATAAATGTCACTTATTCTTTTCATGTTGTTTTATTTCTATCACCAGATAATCATCCTAAGTCAGGCTTTATTTTTGAACTTATCTGTTGATCTTGAACTCCACAACAACGCAGTAAGGTAGGCGTGCCAAGGCAGAGAGGAGCGCACATATACTCATTCACAATGCAATCACATACACACAAAGTACTCGCGCGCACACGTACGATAAGGACCTCAATGAGTAAACAGCTACACTGGAAAAAACTGGCTGCTCCCTCTATATTGCAGATTATATATACTGAGAAAAAAACCACATTCAGTGCAAAGTTAAAAAAGCTCATACTCCAACATCGTCAGCAAACAAAACGCAAACAAAAAAAAATTTGAAAATGTTGAAAATAAAAGAATTGGAATTCAAATAAACATGACCAATGAAACAAAATATATAATAATAATAATAATAATGAACTTGACTGAAGCTTTTTTTCGGTCTGAAAGAGTACTACCTGGAAGCAAATATCCATCCGTTCACATTATAGAATTGGCCTGCATGATTCAAGTATTCCGACTGATATGTTTTTGGGCTAAAACAAAGTGGACATATGTGCAGAAAGAGAAACGTAACTTGTATTCCACAGGGGGAGACACCCCGGACCCCCGTTTTCTTGAATATCTTGTAAATGAGAAAGAGTCCCAACTAGTGCTGCTGCGTTTAGAACTACTCTTTTCTTTCAGTTTTCTTGAGCTGATTATTCTCTACTGACCCGTCTCCCGGCCCCCCACTCCCCGTCTGGCGCTTCACATGGAGTCCCCGCCCCCCGTCAGGTGGTCCACCGGGAGGAAGGAGCTGATTGGAGAGGAGCTGCTGATCCGCCCCTGCTCAGCGGCGCTGGGGTTCCCCCACAGGCTACTGGAGTAGTTGGGCCCGCCCCACAGAGAGGATCTGTGCAGGTCACCGCTGTTCCACTGGCTGGGGTCAGAGGCGCGGCTGGGGAAGGGGTGAGCCTGATCCATTCGGCTTTGAGAGGAGCCGATGGCCTGCCAGCCAGAGGAGGGCGTGGCCAGTGACTGCCCTTGTGCAAAGAAGCGGCTGATTTCCTCCTCGCTGGCGAACTCAGCCAGTATAGTAGTGTTCCCCAAAACACACCTGCAGGGACACGAAGACGAGTTTATGTTTGCCCCGACACAAAACCCCGAGTAGAGCTGCTGAAAAAGATAAGGGTTCATACATTTTTTTTTTTTTACAGTAAAATTTAAGCATTTTTTCAGGATTTTCCAGCTTCACATTTGAGACAAAAACCACACAAATAAAAAAAATTCAATTCAATTCATCATTATATGAGGTTTAGTGCTGTTAATAATGATGTATTTTACATTCTGCATCTAGGATAAGATAAACTAAAATATAACATTTTATGTTTTGAAATGTTTCATGTGTCCCGGACAGATCCAAGAATAAAACAACAATTTAACAAATAATAATGAAAAAAAACTTCCCAATTTCATCAATAATGCCATTTCAATGTATAAAATACAAGCCAAGCTTTATTTCATCTACACAGATCAATAATTCATGAGTCAATATTTATCAGATTGAAATAATCCAAACGAAGCACATCAAGGTAAATGGCCTTCCTGCTCAGATTAAATGCTTAAAGCACAAAAAAGTTACAAAAGAAATCTATATTAAAAAAACGCTCTCAGTTTTTCTGATATTTAGCAAAAGGAAATAATTTTGGTAATGATATCTGACCCAAAACAAGAAAAGTTTGGCGTGATTTAACTTAAGACGGTAAGAAAAAAAAAGTGTGCGTCTTTTTTATTAGGCGTATGAAAACATCTGGTATCAACTGTAACGATTTCCAAATTTAGGCTTTTAATTTAACTTTGGATTGTAATTTATTACAAAACTTTGCAGTTTGAATATCAAGCAGATTTAAGAACTTTTTTACTTCAGATAAAAGGCTCACAAAACTTCACATTTATATAAAAGAAAAACAAAAAAAGTTTCTTCATACTTTTAAGTTGTGTGGGTCTGTCATATTAAATCTCAATGCAGTAAATTCAAATTTGTGGTTGTAAAATGGCAAATTGTAATAAAGTTTAAGGGAATAAATATTTTGCGATGTAACAGCACTTGGACCTCGAAACAACTGGCTAAAATAAGCTGATGGAAAGAAACGAGTTCGCGAATGACATGAAAAGTTGTATGATTGACAGTCTATAAAGTCTGTTGGTGGAAATAAATAGTTCATTCTCACATGTGCAGGCTCTTCTGGGCCTTGGCGGCTTCATCCTTTGAGCTGTAGCAAACCACGGCGTTACCATGTGGCAGGTTGAGGTGGAATGTGATCAGAGGGCCATGCTGCATGCACAGAGTCCTCAGTGTAGAGCCGTCAATCTGGGAACCCAAAAGGAGCACGCAAGCTAAAACATCAAGCACTTGGATAGTAATAAAACACTTAGTTTGTGCTGCGATTTATTTAAACTACTCCGAGTACCTGAGGTGTGAGATTTTTCAGAACGAGCCATTGGGTTCTCCCTGAGCTGCTGCTGTCACCCCAACTGGAGCCTGATTAATAAAAACATCATTTAAAACATTTTAAAAAAGCAGAGAGAGAGCGACATCTCACTCTGTAAAATTATTTATAATAGTAAAATTATAGAAACACCCATGCTGTCTCACCGGGCGTGTATCTGGACTCGGAGGAGCTCCAGCCCCCCAGCCTCAGGGCAGAGCCGTCCCAGCTGGAGGAGGCGGGGCTGGGCTTCTGGCTGGTGAGGCCGGGCGGTGGTCTGGAGGGGGCTGCTACTGGCAGCGGCTTAGGAGACAGGGGGACCTTCCAAAGCTCATGGGCTAAAGAGGAGTTGGACACAGAACCGCCGCCAGGAGACCACTTTGACTCACTGGGTCTAGCTGCAAGGGGGGGAGACAGAGTTTGATTTTATTTAGGAAATGTAAAACTGTGGATCCATGGAGAGAGTATATTTACAGAAAGACGGGTTGATTTAGAGCCACGACGTGATTCCCGAGTGTGAAACGTACCTGAAGTGCTTTGTGCTGTACTGGTGAGGGAACCGCTGTGGCTGGAGGCACGAATGGATGACCAGGCACTGTTAGAAGGCATCGTGGTGTTCAGTGATGAGGATGGCCCTGGGAAACCATAGCAACAGCGTTATTTCTATTGCGTCGTCTCCTATTTAAAGGAGTGCAAAGCTTGGAGTTTCTGATGAGTCTCCAATCTTTAACGAAAAACCTGATTTGCCAATTCCGGTTTTGGTGGATGCCATTTGTTTTTGTCTAGAAAGTCGCTAAATTGGCAACAGTGGGATGACTTTTGTTAACCGCGTAGGTGCAGACGTGACCTGGTGGGCGGGTCAGTCAGTCAGTCCTCTCTCACAGCAGAGAAAAAAGGAGATCGTGGCTCATTCTCAGACCTATGCAGCGGTAGACAAGGTCAGTTTCTCAAGTATTGGTCGATCGCCGATCTCTCAAGGTTAAGAAAATAGGGGCCAATTTATTGGCTGACTTGACTCCTCCGAGTTCCCTTATTTACTAAACTTAGAATCACATCTTCACATTTGAAGCGAGGAAGTATGACGGGGCAACATTTTAAAGACGTTTTGTGTGGCCTACCGTTGTTCCTGTCCCTGAGGAGGTCTGTGTCGCGGACGGTGCTGATGGAAAGGTTGTTGATGACACTACCAGGGGTCACGTAAGGGTCAGTCTCGGGGTCGATGTTGGGGTAACCTTTCCAAGGCTCCCCGGGCCGGAACTCTGCAGATAGTCGTCCGCAGTTATTAGCGGTCATTCCAAAGAAACCATTTAAAAAGGAGTTTCCTAGGTTGACGGGGCATCTACCTGGGGGCCAGGTGACAGTATTTCCATGGGGAGGAGGGGAGTTGGCACGGGGTGGCCAGCCATCCCCCACAGAGCCCATTGATTGACCAGGAGGACTCAGGGGAGACGGGCCGGGAGACAGGAAATCACAGAAAGGAGAGTCGTCCAGACGGAGTCCAGACGACATAGCACCTGTAGGATGAAACCTCAGGCTTAGAGACGCAAACAAGTCGACAAGCAGACAGCAGTTTTTTTTCAATGTGCTGTTACTAAATGCACTTAAGGAGTACCAGGTTTACTGCTCTGCTCCAGGGGGTCAGCAGCCCAAAGTTTCTTCAGTCTGGACTGCGGCAGCTCTTTGTAGTTCACAGCTCCTCCGCCACTGCTGCTTCCACCCCCAACACCCATGTCCAGGGTTACATTCTGGTTAGAGTTCAAGCCTGATGGCAAGAGACGGAGGCAGAGGTCAGGAACAGCGAGAGTACAATCAGCTTAATGAAAAATATTCACACCATTTAAACTTCTTCACATTTTTTTTACGGAACAACCACAAACCTCATTGGTGAACTGAGAAACATGGAATGAATTAGTTTCAGTCGATCCGAGTCGAATCTTTGCAGAACTTTCAGTCACTAGAAATGAGTCTGTTGGAATATTTTTTGCCCACTTCTGTTTGCTAAAACAAGGTTTCCCTCAGGAAACCTGCTCAGCACGGTGGTAGTCCACCAGCGGCCCAAAGTGCATCAACTATAAACCTAGCTTAATCCGTCTAAAGCCCTATCTAACATAAATGACGCTTCACCTGCCCGCCAGGCTTATGGTACACTAGGAGAACCCTGCTAATAAAGCTCAAGCTCAGTCAGATGAGATTAAGATTACATAGCATCTGAACATCAGTTTTCATATCTCATTGCCAACAACAGGTAAGATTTCTCATCGGTTCCTGTCCTTCTTCACCCATACTTTAGTAAATCGTGAATAAAATTACGTCAACCCCATTTGAAATTCGAGAAACTGCGTCTGGTGATTTAGACGACTGACTAGGAGTCGACATACCAAAGGAGAAGTTGCCAAAGGAGCCGATGGAGGAAGCGTCCTTCTGCAGGTCTGGGGTGTTTTGGGACAAGTAGTTGTCGGGATACGGTTTGAGTTGCCGAGGAGGCTGCATCATTGATGGAGACGAACCAATGGGACGCGTCTGTGGAGAGGAGGAGGAAGGAAGCGACATTTTACCTATATCTGGTGGAAGTTGGCTTGAAATTAGGAAACCAACTCACCTGTTCAGTCTGACGACCCACGGGCATGGCCCTCTGGCTTTGAACCTTTTGCTGCTGCTGATGCTGAAAGAGAAGACGCTGCAGACAGACGACGGAGTCAAAACGCAGAACGAGAATCACGACGACCCTTTTAATGACAGTTCTCGCATTTTAACTAAGCCGGGTCTGTGCAAGCCTCCACTGTCATACCTGTAACTGGCTGAGCTGGTTGAGCTGGTTGAGCTGGGAGAGTTGGTTGAGCACAGCCACCTGCTGACCAAACAGAGGGTTCAATCCACTGTTAGCTCCTGGGTACTTCAGCAGAGAGGGAGGGACCTGGACCAACAGAGACGGATGCAGGTTTAAGTAAGATCTGCCGTCTTTGGAAGATGAAATGAGGAAGAACACCAGGATGTTCTTCCTCAAAGTGAAGCTTGTGACGCCATTTGCTGAATTAAGCTCTGACTGGATATAAAGGCTGCATTGCCTTTATTTGAGACGCAATTTAAGTAAACAAAGCAAGTAGTTCTTCAGCTTTTGCAATGCCGTCTTGACCATATCAACAAATATATTTAGATGGCAATACCAAAAATGGTATAATCTGGAGACAGAAAAATAAGCATGAAGTTTGGTGAATAAAGGTAATTTTTCATACTGCAATTGGTAATTTAACGATACATTTAAAATGTTCATACTGAGCAAAATTTTATCACAAAACTCCAATAATAATAAACACATAAATAAATTATAATGAAAACTATCAATATAAATATATACAATAAAGATGAATGGGAGCTTATTAGTCTTATGCCAACAGCAGGAGAAAATGAGAATTTGTTCTCAATCAACCCACCAAAAATAAAGGAAAAATTAAGGGAAAAAATAACTAAAATATTTGATCATTTACAGTTTTATACTTGAATCTGGACTTGGTTTGACTGTTTGAAACAAAATTGTTTTGGTTTCTCCCCCAAAACTGTAAAAATGTTTTCCACAAAATGTTTTCCACCTTGATCCAAATATTTTCCATGAAATTAGTGGGAATTTTGGCGTCGCATTTTTCTAATTTCTTGCAGATATTTCAAGCACTAGCTAAAAGATTTGTACAAAACCTTCATGCAATTCCAAAATTCAACAAGTTTGTTCAGTTTTGTTGTTTATTCTCCAAAAATAAAGAATAGAAAAGTAAAAATTTCTGGCAGGCTTCAAAAGAGCCCAAGAGTTTCAAAAAAACAAATTGTTTAAAAACAGTTGCTGAATGCCACATGATTATAATATAATTACTGCATTATTAGTTTGGTCTACCTGAGAGGGCAGGATGGTCGGAGGCACTTGGTTGCGAAGATTGGGTTGAGGTGGGGGCTGGGACTGGGGGCCTCCTCGGCCCTGTGCTACGCTGCTGCCACCCAACATGGGATTTACATTCTGAGGAGGAAAAAAAAAGAAAAAAATAAACCATTTCATATGAAGTTATTTAAACAACCAAGATGCAACAAGAGAAACAACCAACCACATGCTTTTTTTAAGAGTTTAAGGTCTAAGATTTAATAAATGTCAGGAATGTGTTGGAAAATAAGCCACAACGCCAGCCATGTAATCTGAAAGCTCAAAATAATAAAAAAAAAACCCCAACAACCACTCGTCATCCTTCCACACTCACCTGCGGAGCGGCCCCAGAACTAGAGTGGGAAGGGGATGGCCCAGAGTTGAAACAGGGGATAGGCTGAGCAAAATTGCTAGGGGAAAGGCTCATGCTTTGATTGGAGGAGAGCTCATCAGAAGCAGGGCTATCATAAGCGGAAAGCTGCAGAAACAAAGGCCCGGCGCGAACAGCACATGGACGGCAAGCACAGAGGGACAGGAAGCACGTCAGCAGCCAAATAAGCACAGAGAGGGAAGGGAAGAAAAGAGACAAAGTAATTAATTTTGCATAACGAGGAGGGTGAGAAGAGAAAATTCTGGGTGCGAGAGAAAAGTGCAGCGAAGCACAAACAGATTTAAGATCGAGTTGAAGCGCGACAGAAAAACGGACCTGGAAATTTTAACTAAAAAGAAAAGCCTGAACCTCGCGGCAATCTGGTCAAACTCCTTATGAGAGGCCATTTAATCAAGTCAAATACATGAAAAAAAATTACAAGTAATGCTGCGCAGCAACTGAGAAGAGCTCATTTTAAAAAAAAAAACAAAAAAAAACAGTGCAGACATGCAGCGTGTCAGAACAACCACTGAGGGGCAGAAGAGGGCAAAGAAAGCAACAGCTAAGCAGACGATCCTCCCCTCTAAAGGCTTCATAGCTGAAGCTGCTGCGTACCTTGTCAAGGTAAGGACGATCTACGACAGAGTCCTTGTGATACTGGTGTCGAGAAACTGGGTTCTTCCCCATGATGCCGTTGTAGTCCCCCATGCTGCTCATGTCCATACGTTTGTCCGTCCCCATGCCTGATCCTGGCTTCATGGACTCGTCAGGAGAGTCCCTCTGCAAAGGCAAGAAGATCTAGATTTACTGACATTGTTTGAGGAATATGATCAGGAATTTATGCACAGAAAGGCATACAAGTTGCATCTCCTATTGATAATATCCCTGAAAATCTTTGTATCTCGCCCCCCCCCATTTCCTACATAAAAAAAGTTGAGCCTCTCCACTCTGCTTCCAGGGTCAGACCTTGATTTCCAAATGAAGTGCAAAGTTTAAATTTAATCTAAAGAGATGAAATTAAAAGAGTCCTTTATCTCTTTAGCAACAGGTAACCTCTGGTCCAGGAATGCAGGAGCTGCTGTAGATGCGTGTCTGCGGCTCTTAAAGGAATAAAATCTACAAATTCCTAAGTGGGCGTTTCCTTCACATTCCCATCGAGACTGAATACGTTTGTACAAGTTATTCTAACAGTTTTTCTTTGCACTAAACTTTCCACTTATATGCTGAAAATGCAGCAATCTGAACAACTAGCTTCATTCTGTGCAGCCCATGATATCTCTGGACTGTGTATATATATATATATATATATATATATATCGAATTACTGAAATCAATTACATTTTTTAAAAGTTCTTCAAAATATACCTGTATTTTAAGCATGTTTTTCCACTCATCTCCTCTGTGTCCGAGTTGTACTAACGATGTGAGATTATTGAAACATTCAAACAGAAACTGAACTTTGAGCAGAACAGGATGAAGCTTACAGAGAAAGACATGCTGTTGAACTGGGCGATAAAAGGTTTCCAATGGTCGTCCTGCTTGTTGACTGGTTTGTTCATCTGAAACACAGATTTAAAAAAAGAAAGAGAGACTCTTAGTTTGTCAACAAAAAAGAGGGGAGGGGGAAATCTAAGTACTTCTGCCTTTTTTAATATAACTGTGTTTAATTGGTCAGACCTTGTTGGGGCCTTTTTGCTTGTAGTTCCACGTGTTCTGGTCATGAGACCGGCTGTCCTGTTGGTTGTTGCTCCACATCCCAATCTCCACCTCCTCCTCCTGGTCCCAGCTGTTGCTCATGGACACGTCCTCACTACCCCACGTCTCCATAGGCTTGGGACCTGCAGATATTAAGGAAAGACGTTAAACGACAAGAAAACAAAAGCAGGCGGTGCAGTACGTATGTGAGGTGAACACCTGCCGTCCACCTACCAGACTTGTGCTGGTTGCCCCATCCTGGCCCAGATTCTCTGACGTCCTTGTTGGGTTCGTCCCAGCCAGCGCTGGTGTCCATGGGCTTCCCCCAGGCAGATGTCCCGTTGTCCACCGTCACAGGTGGACCAGCTGAAGGTTCCCCCCATGAGGAAGACTCCTTCTGCTGAGAGTAGGGCTCTCCCCAGCCTGCAGAAGTGGAGGACACCATATGAGCCGCTGTGTAATTTCTGAAGTGTCCCCTTCAGTAGCTGAGACATTGTTGGTATTCGGAAGCATTTCTCTTTTCTTAAACACAGGGAGCCTCTGCAATCAGTCAAACCTCTGGTGTTTAGACACCTCTTTTAGTCTGCTTTGACTAAGGAAGGGTTACACCAATGCCAGCTTGATTAAGCAAGTGTTTATTTAGATGTTTAGCCTTTATATAGTGAGAAACATGTGCAGAAGGCTCTTGTTACAGCTGACCCCTCAGACCTGCAGCTTTCTCCTTCTGCAGGAGGAGTTTGGGGGGAATGCCAGGGAGGGCTTCTTATAAAAATAGGACTGACCACGGGGTAGCCAGAGGTTTCAAAGGTCCTCTGGTAAATGTGCATACAGTTGCAAACTTGCATAAAGGACAAAACTTGAAATCGATGGACACCAGAGATGGGTATCGTATCGTCCATCATTTATCATGATACATTTCACCACAATACATTCCAATTAATGTTTATAAAATCAAAAAATGTCCGGCTCATCGGCAATGCGACATGCATATTGTGTTGAGATATAATATGCACGCCTTGTAGCAGAATATTAAAAATGTCCAAGTCAAAATCCACTATTTTGATAGTTAAGCTTTCAATTCATTACAAAACAACTCAATTTAACAGCAGTCAGAATTAGAGGTGGTTGTCACATTCGAGTCCATTTAAACCAGTTTCAGCAGATGTCACAAACTCAAATTTAAGACCTTTGACACCACCGTGAATTTAATTTAAGACCCATTATCTCCAAAAACATGCACAGACTTCGTCCAGTAAATTGCTGATGAATGTGCACTTTCCAATGATGGACACACACACAAAAAAAAGCTAGCTAGCAAGAGTAGGTTAGCAGTGAGTCGCAGGACATAATGAAGATGTCTGCATGTAACCAAGACTTTTGCCTGACAGAAAAATCCCACAAGGAATAAAAAAGAAAAAAATAGACTATGCAACAATAAATAGTCCTACCAAGACAACATTTAAGATTCGTAATTAATATATATAAACCCAACTGTTTTTTTTTTTTTTATTTATTTATGTAGGACTTTTTAGGTACATTAACTTAAGACTTTTTAAGGATGCGCAGACACCCTGTAAACAGTCCTGCCCTTGTATTCTACCCATCTTGTAGCTTTTTAGGAACTTTAAACATCTGGGTAAAAAAAAAAGCATCCCCACATCATGAGGCTGTTAGCATCTATCATTTTATTTCTAAAAATCTAAATTGTTTTTCACCACTTTGCAATTGTGCAAAACATTGTGATACTCTATTCCCTATCATGCAAAAATATCTTAATGTTTATGAAAAATATGACAAATGCAGCTATGAATATGGGCAAAACACAGAGGTTGTTGTAGTTGGTTCACTGCACAAGGACGTGTGAATGGGCTTAACACCCTATTTGTGCATTTCTCTTTCTCAGGCCCTTTCTGCAGAATAGCTGCCTTACACTGAAAACATTCCCATTACCAACGCAGAAGACCTCCTCCTTTGCCATTCATGTTCTCTCTTGCTCTTTTCTACTTCAACTCAACAAAAGTGAACGTGCAGAATTGGTGGGTGAACAAAAAAAAAAACTAAAGAAAGGAAGAAGAAGAGGTGAATGAGAAAAAGAAAAAAAATGATGCTTTTAGCATTCCAGAGAGATGACTCAACCAGCTTTGGAAAAAGCTCTCAGCTCAGACAACACAGTAGGAGGACTGAGAAAGGTTTCTACTGGCTCAGTTTTTACCCATGCAGCTCTGAAAACCCATGCATGTGTTATTTGTGAGCATCTGCACAAATAACACATTTTAATTCAGAATACAACTGCTCACTTAATGTGGTATATTTACCTAAAAGTTGAAACGTGAATGCATGATCTGCTTTGAGATTACTTCATGAGATTTAATATATCCAAGTCTCATAACTTACATATACTAGGTAAGGTAGTATAACTTTTATTTTTTTTATTTTATGTAAAAACAGAAATATCTGTGATGTTTTGGATTTATCTGTTCATTCTCTCTAATGAAATGTCAGCTTGTCAAGAGTTTTCCTCTATTACATAAACAGACATTTAAATACACAGTGAAAAAGGTCATTCGTATTCGCAACTTAATATGTTTGCAACCTACTTGAAGTGGAGGTTTTGTCCTGGTTGACGTGCTGCACAGGCGGCATTGAGCTGTGTGCTGGGTGGGGTTTATTCTGAGAGGGCGGGGCCATGGGCTCCGGATCCGACTGAGTGGTCCTGCTCCACATGTTGACAGCGCCTCCGCTGTATTTACCTGTGAAAAGTTTGCAACATTCTTATAAATAGCATGTTTTTATTTTTCAGGCACAAATATGCAAGGACATTTTGGGATATTTCTTTTTTTCAATGAGCCTACTCATTGAAAAAAAAATTCTGTATAATTCTTTGAATACAAATATGCTACTTTGGTGTAATCGTGACCTAACATAGTGCAAATCTGACAGCTTCATGTCTGTCACTTTGCAATAGAAAAAGATTTCCATTCATACTCTCAAGTGCTCAGTTGTTAGTTGCCTTTAATGGTTTAATGTAAAATCAGTCTTTTTAAAGATATTAGTATTGGATTGGGTCGTTACCAGGATCTCCCCACGCTGCAGTTCCGTCATCAATCTCCATTCTCCGACGGATGGACTCTGGAGAAGGTTCCTCCCACCCAGTTGCAATGTTCTCCTTCTGGCCTACAGCAGGCATTGGGCCACCAAGCCAGCCTGAAATAACAAAACCATGACATAAGCTCGATTATTCCTCTCAAAACGCTTCACTGTAAACGCATTCAGTTCAGCTATGATCAATTCTAGCAATGGTAAACCCCTCTGATCCCTACCTGTGGGTTTGCTGGAACCCTGGTTGCCCCTGGACATGCTGGATTCAGGACCTTTACTCCATTCGTTAGAAGGTTTAGTGTTGGCGTCCCCCCAGTTCTGAGCTCCATGGTTGTTCTTCCCTGGCTCACCCCAGCCTTGGCTGCTACTTTGAGGGTTGGGCTTGTGGACCGGGTCTCCCCAGTTGGAACTGGGGTTTGGAGTGCTCTGGTCAGGAGTATTTGATCCTCCGCTGCCTACCCAGGTGCTGCTGCTGCTGGTGGTCCGGCTCGGCTCGCTCCAACATCCGGAGCCGGAGCGGTCGCTGTCGCTGTCCCAGCCCACTGAGCTGGCGCCCTTCTGAGGTTCCCCCCAGTGGTTGCTGGCTCCTGTTCTGGTGCCGTCGCCACCGCTGCCCCATCCCTCGCTACCGTTTCCACTGTTGGACCCCCAACCCTGCTGCATTTTGGGTGTATTAGTCCATGTCATTGACCTAAAGGGGGGGGTAAAGGTTGGTAAATTGTAAATACACACTGAAAAACAAAAAATATAATAAAATTGTTATAAGCATGGTTGAGAGAACATTCAGAGAGAAAATGTGATTATTAATATAAAGGAATACCAGAATTTAAAGGTTTTATTAAAAAAAGAAGCAACAATTGGCTCTACTTCCAATGCATTTTGATACATGCTGATTAAATATTCTGGTATGAATATACCAATTTAATTCTGGTAACAAGCTATCAGCTGGTTAATAAGTCTGGCTTAACAGATATTCTAATCATACACCTATGAATGATGGCTGCCGCTCATTTTTCCTTTCAGCCAGCTGAGCAGCAGCAAGAGGAGGGAGTTGCAAAGCAAAATTTGCAACTTTCTGTTTTACTATGACCTTGTTAAGCCATTAAAAATTTGTTCTAAGAAACTCTCAGAGTAACTTTTTAGCTTGCATGCAGCTGGAAAGTTGGGCAATGCTCACCTGTCCTCTTTAACGTTGTTGTTGTTCCAGGTGTTGCTGCTGTTACCACCCTTGTAACTGGATCCATCATCCCAGCCACCTCCTCCTTTACTGTCCCAACCTGATGTTTGTTTCTGCTCTCCCCAGCCAGAGCCTCCATTATCAGGGCCTGAGCTGCTTGGCCCAACCCCCCAACCTGCAAGCACATCCAAGACACAATGATCAACTTTCCTTCTTGATGTTTTATAGTGGGAACAGTAGGTTTATGTTGAATATTTCAGCTCCTACCTCCAGAGGTCTGGGAGGGAGCTGCCGACGTTGCTGTGCCCCAGCTGGAACCCCCGCTGCTCTGCTTTCTTTCATCCCCTTTAGGACCCTGATTGACCGAGGGAGAGTTGACGTCCCAAGCGGTGTTCTGCCGTATGGGCGTTTGTCCCCATCCAGTGTTGGAAAGAACCCTCGGGTCCACATCGACCCGGGTTATGGCTGGCGTCATCGACGGGGTATGGTTGCCTTTCCTGCGGTTTCCTCCTTTAGACTGGTTGACGTCCCTGTCTGAGCTGGATCGACCTCCGGAGCTTTCACAACTTCCTTCGCTTCCTCCGGAGCAGCCCCAGCCTCCAGTGACTCCTCCCAGGCTCTGACTCCCGCCGCCTGCTCCTGCTCCTCCCATACCCATAGCGTCATCCTCGAGGCTCTTCCACCCATTGTTGGGAGAACTTCCTTTCTGAATTCCTGCGTCTGAACTGTTGCCAGTCGTCACCGATCCCCATTCTCCGTTTGACATTTTGCTGTTCGAGGTGGAAGAAGACGATGACGACGACGAGGAAGAGGAGGATGCGCTGCTCCCCCACGGGCGAGGGATCCCTGCTGGAGGGCCCACAGTAGTTTGGTTTCCACTTCCAGGCGCTTGGCCTGTAGAGCCTGGGATTTGATTAGGGCCAACGCTCCAGGACAAGTTACTTTGAGGCTGGTTCGGGGTGTTGGTGGGCCCTTGGTCCGACCGTGGGGCCCCAGTGTTATTGTGGTTATTATTACTCTTAAAAGCAGCAGTAGAGGAGTTCTGGGAGTTCACAGTGTCTACATTAAGGGGGCCTTTGTCTACAGGGTAGGTAGCTGCGCCCCAAGGCGTACCAAAAGCCCCAGTACCTCCTGATTCTCCTTGAGGGTGCTGGGGAGCTAATGAGGAGCTTCCATTGGCCAGCGGCCCCCCATTTCCTCCTCCAATGGAGCCCCAGGAACGCTCCCCGCTGAGCAGGGGTGAGGCGGTAGAGTCTGGTGGACTAGAGGTCATTGTGGCGTTAGTAGTAGTAGTAGTATTCATCAGGATAGTGTTATTTGGTCCATTGGGTTCAGTGTTAAGGTTGCTAGGCAGCAGACCGCCATTGCCACTGTTGCTGCCTCCTAACACCTTGCTGCTCGATGTACCATTATTCACCTCAGTGTCTTCCATCATACTGCTGCTGTCTGGAGCTGCCATGCCCCCCCAGGCCATTAAGGGCCCCTGGTGAGGAACCACACCCAGTTTGGAAGTCATCCCGTGAGCCTGTGGAGGCCTTTGGCCCTGGCACACCGGGTTTGGGGTTGGATTCTGTGGCCAGGCACCGTGGTTGGCATTTGGATTTAAAATGTTTGGGTTTGACCCTCCATTTATATAAGAGTTGCTTCCACCGATGGTGTTCATGTTGCTGCCTGACTGGGAGCCCCATACACCACTACTGCCAAATAGCTTGTTGTTGTGGTTACTCATATTATTGCTGCCAATACTGCTGGACCCAGCCATGGAGTAGTGTGAGGATCCGGTGATATTGTTTTCGTTATTTGCGTTGCTTAAGGTTCCGATGCCTCCGACCTGACAAATGTTGCTGTCTCCGTTCACGCCGACACCAACCATCATGGTGGATGTCAGGGAGGAGGGGGAAGAAGCTGTGGAGGACACGGAGGAAGAAGTGTTGGCTGACATCATCATCACTGTAGTCGCAGCAAGGCCGAGGTTCTTCTCTGAACCGACTGAAGAGTTAGAATCTGCATCCATGCATTCTGATGCCAACTCCGGATCGGACCCTGAACCACAGCCAGAGGAGGATGAGGAGCAAGAAAATGAAGAGGAGGAGGGAGGCCACACAGAGGAGCTGGGTGAACAAGTGTTGTTGGATTTGTCGGAACTCCCGTCACCTAGGACTTTGCTCCAGTTGCTGTTACCATTACTGCTGCACGGGGAGCCAGAGGACCAGGGGGGAGGTTCATACTGGGAGTCCAAGCCAGGATGCTCCAAACCTGCGGAGAACAGGATGGGACGCTGTTGAGAGTTGAGCGTAGAAGCAGCTGCAAAAAATGCTAATCTATCCATCCTGAAGCCAGAACTGGTTCGTGAAAGACCTAAAATGAAGTCTAGTTAAAGTTTTACTCCGCTATAGGAGGGTCACTCCAAGGTGGTTACAAATTGTCCAAAAGGCCTGAGGACTAAGTTGATTTCAACCCCTTTCCACCTCGATACTTTCAGGAAGGGACTTTAATAATCCAAAAAGTTTCTAGCTGGAGTTCAATAAACTGGTTTAGGGCTGCAAATGTCACATAATCTTTTGGAGAGAAAAAAAAAAAAAAAAAACAACTTGTGATTTTTGATGTAAAAAATTTGCTGTCATTATTGAAAACCTAAACTTTTACTTCTATTTTCAGGTTTTAGAGGGAAAAAAAACTTTTGAATGAATACATTTTAAAATGGTGCTTTAAAGGAAAAATGATCTAAAAATTAGTTGATGGTATTTTTGTATTTTATTGTGGAAATTCAATAATGAAAATCTGCTAAAACCTTTATTTGAAATTATAGTTATTAAAATCTAAAGACAAAGTCATCAAGAGCCTGGAAGCTGCAGACCCCTGGACCAGCGTTTCAATTTAAAACAATATTAAAATAGTATTATAATAGTAGCTCTGTAAAAGATGTTTACCAAACATTGCTTCCCAGGCTTCAGTTATTACATTAATAAGATTTGTTTAATCATGGTACAAACTCTGCGACTGATCTCTCACTGACGACCCGATGCCAGTTCCTCCCAAAACAACATCCAACTGTACGGGTAGTCCATTACGCCACAAAAGTAGAGAAACAGACCTCCATTAATACTACAAACATCGGTTTGGTGTATTAAGTCCGTTAGATGGTTTTTATTTAACTCCTCATTCACAATCTTTATATTTTGCCATTTTGTCCAATCGTTAATTTGCCAACTGTTCTGAATGCCATTGCTGCCAAAACTAAGCCTGGACACAGCTGCCACCATTTTGTCTCCACAGCAGGATACAAAAGCATGCCAAAGCTATTAAAGAAGATTCAGTGAGGCAGGCGACTGGCTGCTGACGAGGCGTTGGAGGGCATAGGAAGGATGCCAACAGCATGAGGAAAAAGAAGTTGGCAAGGGGGAGGAAATGAAGGCATCTAAGATTGAAATCAACAGCATTCAGATCTGGCATGTTTCTAAAATTAGATTTCAGACTGCATCCAGTTATCCCCCTCCTTCACCGTTAAACACCCATTCTGTCACTGTGGCGTCTGCCTAAATCTTCAGGAGGCATATTCACTGTAGTAATTCTGTCATGTTGCATCAGTATGTGGTTCTCACAGCAGGAAATAAAAGTTTGACACCAAAACCAAAGCTCAATGAATCCAGATCATTTGACTATTGTGTTAAAAAAAAAAAAGCAATCAAGAGAATATTTGATGCAACATTTACATTTTCAATCACAACTCAAAAGACGGAGGTGGTCTGTTTTAATGGCTAACAGGACAAAACTTGGGTTAGTAATGCCATTTCAAAATGAAAGCATCTAATGCAGCCTCTCAGACGCTGCAGGCACAAACAGGAAGTGTTCAGAATGACGTGGTTCCTCTTGTCAGATTTTTTAACCTTCTCTTTTCGCTAAACCTGGCAGGAAAGCCAAATAATAATGCAAGGCATACTATCAATTAAACAAACAATTCTCTATTGAAATTGTCACCCGAGATGCAACTTCCTGCTAACCTTCACAATAAAACCAAGAATGAAATGTATGTAGTTTATTATAAAGGCATTTAAAATTTTGTCTCGTTCCATTTGTAAGACGAAATTACATATTAGTATTATTATTCTACCAGCTTCCAATAATCTGTTTTACAAAAAAATAGTGATTTCAACTGGTGTCTGTGACATTTTGTTTGTTTTTGTTGGTGAAGAAGGTTCCTAAACCACAAAGACAGTATAATGAAGCCAAGTGTTGTAGCTGATGCAGCATGTCAACAGGACTGGCTACAAGTCAGCTAAACACAACCAGATATCTGAATGTTTTCCTTTAAACAATCTTCACTTCTAAAGCCTCCATCTGAAAAATAAAAAATTGTCCCCGTCCAGCGTATCTTACAATGTTTGCCTGATCTTTCCTTGCACCCTGCAACATTCCCTTCCTCTCCCATTTATCTCCATCCCACCGAGAAGCAATGAACACAATGCACCTTCCATCAAGGTCAAGACCCGGTCTCACAATTTTTTAAAGCAAACAATCATTATAGGGCATTACAGGACAGAAGGGCATGCAGACAGAGAGTTCAGGAAGAAGCCATAACGTTGTGTCACCTGTTTGATTAGGGGAATGGCTGACGGAATCCCGAATGGGAGCCATGCCTGGAAACAGAAAGCAAAGGATCAGACTTGAAAGGGGACAGAGGCGGAAAACAGAAAAAGGTTTTAGAAATAGTTGAAGCTGAAATGCAATTCAATGAGAATCCAGTAGTGCAGAGCGCTAATGTCGAGAACATTCGAGAGAAGAGAAGCTTGCAGTGTGTTAGTGGCCAGTGTACGCACAAACATTTAGGGCAGCGAGTAACGATTGAAGTAATGTATTCATTATTCTGACGATTAATCGGATTAAAAAAAACAAAAAAACATGCATATTCTGCAGATTTTTCATTCATCCACTGAAGATTATTTTATACAATGTTAGAAAAACATTAAAAAGGACAAGAAAAATAAGTTTCTTTTTGTATAAGACATTATACTGCATTTTAATCATTTCAGCCCTACCTACATCTACAGTTATCTTGAGTTAGTCAGATTTCACGACTCATAGCGTGTTTTCACTTTTGATGAATTGAGGATCTCTGCAAATTATCATGAGGTTTTTTTTTCTTCTAATCATCATAAAACGCATACTGGTCAACCCATGTATTCCTAAATGCTCAAATCAGTAAAAGCTAATTAGAACATAAACATGTTTATGTAACTCAATAGTTGTAATTATGACTCAGACATTATTTCACATGCAATCAAAAGAACACATCCCTTTGAGGCAACAGGAGGCTCACTCAAATGGTTAACCGTTTCCCTTACATTACGGTTCTCTCATACCAATTCTTAAAAATTGGATAATAACAAAAGTGTTTAGTGAGTTAAAGCAAAAGGACCCCTCCGCCACATTCAGATCCATCTAAGTGAACATTTGTCCTCAAGACCGACATCCATGGCAAACAGTGCGTTTATAAAGCCTGGTGTCGCCGTAGGAAAACAGAAAAGCTCCTTCTGCTTCTCACAGTTTACCTTTGAGTGCCACTGCTGGCTGCAGCTCCTGGCTGGACAGGAGGGCGTCCCCGACTTCGGTGGAGAACAAGCGACCGTTGGTTCCCAGGTCGGCAACGGGGAGGTCAGCGGTCAAAGCTTGGTTAAGCGCAGCCTCAAGGGTGTGAGGTGAGGAGGCAGAGCTTGTCAGAGCAGGCAGCAGGCTGATCAGCCCCCCTTGGCATTGCTGAGGACTTTGTGTGTGTGTAGGGGTGTGTGTATGGATGGGGAAGGGGTGTAGGGGGCTGTGGTTTTGATTAAGGTCTCTGTCTTGACCAAGTATGCTCTGGCACTGCGAAAAAGAAGAGAAAAATTGTATTAGTGGTTTTTAAACAACTATATCCAGGGCTTCCCCCAGTGTATTATAAGCCTGGCGGGCCACCAGGCTTTACTTGTGCCCCCCTCCAGGCTAACTACTGCTTATTTATTTAAGTCTTTTTAAAATATTTGCATTTTTAAGACCTTATAGTTTGTGTTCAGGGGTTAATCTTCCAATCTTTCAGTAACACATGATTATTAAATTCAAATTTCCCGTCAACTTTAAACATTTTCTGAACTTAAAAACACGACATGTTGCTGGACGAATGACTGCCCCAGCACCAAACCACCAGGCTTAGCAAGTTTTCTGGGGGAAACCTTGTATATCCATAAGCTAAAGCATTTTTTACATTTAACCTGAGATTTCACATTAAAACATATTTTAATTTCCCCTTTTCAGAAAGAAAACCAATTCATGAAAACCTGAAAATAATCTAGTATTCAAGAATTGAAGTGTGAAAAAACAACAGTCTGGCACCTTTCAGCCACGATCACCACTAACATCACTGATAAACTATGAGACCAAGAGCAAAAAATGATGAATAAGTTAAAAAGAACGTTAAATAACTCATCTACTGTCAGCTACGACTAGGCCTGTCACAGTAACAAATTTTGCTGAGCGATTGTCTAAACAATGATTGCGATAAACGATATTATTGTTTCAAGACCTTTTGACACTGATTTAATGGAAATGCCTAATAATGCATGTGATTTCCTGTCATAGATAGATACACTTTATTTTCAAAAGAACACATAACACTGGAACTGATAAAACAAAACAACCAAAAACAAAAATAAAATGGATTCTCAGTCTACATTAATAAAAAACGTACTTGAATAAAAACTAAACAACATAAAGCCAAAGTGGAAATAAATACTGCATTCAACCAAAAGAGTGCAGATTATGAAGTCTGTATACTATATTATCCTTCAGTAATCACTAGATTTAAATAGAGAAGACGGGCACATCCGACCACCTAATGCAATAGTTCACACTACACGATTTTTTGTCCTCATTTTCCCCTTACGACAATCTTAGATCGTTGGCCGATCTAAGATTCTCGCTGGTGATTTCGTAACCGATCATCCTGCAGTGTGTGGTGAGTTACGGTGGATTGTCGTGGCCGCTCCAATCTAAATCAGGTGTTTTCCCCGACTGGGAGCTTAACGCTGAATGTGACAGGTAGCCAATCAGAAAGCACGGATTCTCCTCCACGAGGGGAATCCCAAACAGCTGACATGGTACAACCCAAAATCCAGACATCGGAGATATGTGTAAACAACATTAATATTTATTTAACATTTCGTGCAAAGAATATAGAAATGACAAGGGGAGGAGTTGGAGCCAAATTGCTACCGCAGTTGATGAACCCGGTAAGTTTTCAGCTGTTCTTCGTTAACGTGACATAAATAGATTACAATGATTTTCATTCAGTCAGGACTTTACGCTGACTCTAGCCACATGCATCACAGGTAGATTCTAGTAAAGCATTGATTAATGCCTGGTTTTAAAATTAGTTAACTGGACTTGTAGTCATTACGTTGGGCTACAAGTCCAAAATAATGGATGTGGCTGGACACCACACAGCACGATCGAACCGTTATACCTAGGATTTCTGTCGGCTCATGTGTGATCTCAGGTTTTGAAAATAGGCCGACAACTCATGTAGCGTGCGCTGGACATTACACTAAGGAAATAGGAAGGGAGGGTCAGTGGAGAGCACCGGAGTTGAGCCTTTTTTCATTCAGTGTCATCAAGAGAAAGAAAAAACGGCAGGAAGAGACGATAAAGCTGATAATTAAAATGAGATCGATAGGTTTAATTTATCGTACAATTCATTGATTTATTGTTTATCGCGACAGGCAGATATACGGCACTACAAAAAAATACAATTAAAAAAAAAAAGGATGTATGATCAGTTTGAACAAACAACTGATTTGCATTTGGGTTGAAGATGAACATTTACCATCATCTCAGTATGAAGAGGTAATGCAGCAGACAGTTACAAAACAGGCAAAGCTGGATGTCCGGAGCATGACTGCGCAGGCCCATAAGGAAGCGATTAAAGGTTTTCAGACTTCATAACTCTCACTGTGGATTGAATCAATCCTGTTTGATCTTTCAGGCTGAAAAAAAACTAAGCAGCAACTAGCAGTATTCATCGCCTTTAATTCCCACAAGATAAATGATTGGTATCTCTGTTAACTGTATGGCTTTACCAAGAGCTCATCTTTAACAAATACAACCTTTTGTTCCTACCTGTATTACAAGCCTGATGGGCCACCAGGCTTTACATGCGCCCCCACCAGGCTAAGCATCGTTTTCTTGAGCTTTTTCATGTTTGCATTTTTTAAAGATTTTTAATGGTACGACATTATTTAAATGTCGTACCATTTCGCAGTTGCTTGCTAGTTGGTGTTCAGACATAGTTATCAAGTGATATTTTAAAATTTCCAGCCAACTTTAAAAAACTTTTAACTCAAACAAACCAATGGATGAATTACTGCCCTACCGCCCCCGTCACCGGGCTGAGCAAGATTTCTGGGGGAAACCCTGCAACATTACAAAACAGCTCTCTGTTCTGCATTTGACCCGCCCTAAATGGTGAAATCATAGCAAAAAGCTTCAGATAGTTAACTATTTATTCATCTACAGAATATATTTTATGCAACAATAAAAATAAGACTCACATAGGATGAAAAAGACCTACAGTTGCTTTTGATCAAACCTGGTTTGTTTCCGCCCAATTGGACTTCAACATCTAAATAAATTCAGTCTTAGTTGCTCTTCAAGAGGCTGTTTTTTTTTTTTTTTTATCAACATGGTCTACCTTACACGGTTCTACATTTATTTGACTCAACTGAACAGAAATACAAATGTGCATCTTGCATACATTTTTCAAACACTGGGAGCGCTTCAGGGCAGGTTCAGTCATGTTTACAACAGAGCAGCATGCTATAGGTGGGTTTCAGGGAAATACTTCGGGGGCAGCAATCTGATCAGTGATTGGCACAGAGCTTCAAGCTTCAGGCTACAGGAAAACGAAAATAGCCCTAGCTCATACGAACCCTGAAGTAGAGGCGTTGTACAACTTGTTCTGTTGCTCAGAGTGGAGCTACGAACAAAACTGAAGACCCAATTTTTAAGACGTGCCTTCAAAAGGCAGGTCTTTTACCATCTTTGCTGCTATTACTACATGTTAAGTAGAAATGGATTGCATTTTGTTTGGATGAATATTTAAGTTGAGAGAATGGAATAAGAAAAAAACCCAAAAAGACCAAACTGATCACCAAAGACGAGGCGTATCTGAAACCCATTTCAACATCAGTTTCCTATGTAGTTTGATTTTTTTTTAATGTAATTGCTACCCCAGCTAGCGCCAGCCTGTCTCGTGTTTCTGTCTGCATGCTAGCTGTGACAGCCCCTGATGTTACGCAGCTACTGCCTAAAATTAGTTACTCATTGGGAAACTTTCAACTCGGATATCAAGGACTGGATATGTGGGTCTTGTTCAACCAAAACCAGCCTGTGTTGCCATGTCATGCTTACTGAGGGAGCCCAGCAGAACAAGTTCAGCAAGGCAGGAATCTTAATGAGGCAACAGGACAACACAGAGACCGGCTGCAGGAACTGGTTGGTGGAGTCCATCTGCAGGACTAAGACGCTCGCTGAGAAACTGCGACCTTCAATTTGCACTTAAATACATTACGTATGCAACCTTAAAACGAGTCTCAGCGAGAGTCGCACTATCAGATTATTCAAAAACATTCTCAGGTTGCTTCTGTTGTCTTGAATTGGATTGTTGTAATTTATTTCAGAAGGGACAATGTGCATCGCATAATATGCCACAATTGGCCACAAAGGCTAGTTTTCATCTGTAGCCCTTCAGGCCACAACCAATATAAATACAATTAAGGCTGAATTGATTAATTGAATTAATTGTGATTAATCTATTACTGAAATAATCATCATCCAATTTAGTAATTGATTCATTGTTAACTGGAGTACAGAGACTCCTAAATGTGGCCATTTCCTGAAAGAGGAACACAAAAACACCAACATTTTGCATTCAAGATGAAAAAAAATTTAAAAAAATTGTAAATATCTTTAATATCTTTTTATTTTTAAGCTTCACCCGGTTCAAATTCTCAAAAATAAAAATCTCCAAGCATTAATTCTACATTTATTTCATTAATCTGAATAGCATCTTTTATTATCCAACTATTAATCCAAAAATAATCAGACTAGTAGTAGAAAGTATTTCTTTTCTGCAAACGATCAAACGTACACAAAGGGAATACAATGTTATTGCATTCCGGGCAACTGAATTTTTATTAAAAGTGATTGATTTGCTTATTTACATATTTTAATTTATTTCTATTAATGTCTAACAAGGGTTAAGATATTAATTGAAAAATCTTGAAAATGTGCCAATTTCTTTTATCCGACTAATCTATTATCCATCATAAACTCACTAAAACAATTATATTGAAAGTTGCAGCCCTAAAAACAACACATTACGGTGCAATAAAGATTAACATAAAAAAGAGAATGATAAAAAGTTTTTTTTTATATAAATTTAGAAATAATAAAAAGAAATATATATCTCACCACAACACAAACTAAGTGAAAAAAGCAGAATGAAAAAAATCTCATGATCAGTGCCTACATATTTGAGACCATCAGTCATTATTTTAAGTTTGTAGATGGTTACAGAGATCAACTAAATATTTCAAGGGAATCTTTATGGACATCGCTGATCGTAACTGTATCCTCCAGGCTTAAAAAGCCGTCAGCCTGAAAGGTTTCTGCTGCTTGGTCGGCGCTAACGATTTGTAATAGAGCAAAAACCACAGAACACAGCAAGAAACAAAAAAGGACATGGTGTTGAAGCCAGCTGTAGAAAGAAACATCGCTTCAGGATAAAAGGACCAGTGTTTGGAACGACACGTCTATATTTGCCTCTCTGCCTCTTATTTCTTCTAGACCACAGGTTAGAAAATGGGTGTTCGCTCTTTCTGCCTGTTTGGAGCACACAGGCCTATTTATACATTTCCAGTTCAAATAGCAACCAGTCTGTCCTCCAGCCAACACGATAAGAGAACAAACAAACCCATGTGGACAACCACCGAGTTTGCAGATGCAACACAGCGCAACCTTGTTTGAGCAGCAAAGATAAACTTTTTTTTTTTTTTTTTTGAAATTGCAGCATACAATAAGTGCTGTATAAATAAATACAGTAAAATACAGTGCGGTGAGCAATAACCAATGCCACCAAACCACACATAACCATGAGCCAAAGTCTTATCTTCGCTAGTAATTCTGGGTGAGTCATCAGAACCAAGAGGCTCTGGAAATATTTAAAAAATGAAGCAGGCATCTCTGTAGCATCTCCATCATTAGACACACAATAAAACAGAGCTGTGGAATTATTCTTAATGGTCATTTTGTATTTGAATAATGACTTGAATTTATTATTATTATTTTAGAATATTCTGCTTTATTTTGCGCGTTGCTGCCTTTTTGAAGGCAGAACCTTGTTTTGAAAAGTAAAACGTGTCAAAAAGAGAGGAAGGCTCTGTGATAAACTGATTGTATCGATTCAACAAATTTTAATTTTTGGAAAATCCAGATTTTTTTTTTTTTCCCCAGCAACACACTTCTTGGGTTTCCATAGTTCTGAGTGATGTCAGAACGCCCAGGCAGCCATCTTGTTCGACAAGAGTGTTTTACAACTTCTTTTTATTAGGACTTTGAAATCAGGTTAATCAACTACACAACATAATATTAGGACCTCATTACGACTGTTTAATTACAAGAATAAAATTATAATATCAGATTAAAGTTGTTATACGAGGCGAATGTAGAATTTTATGAGAACTTAAACACAAATAATAAAAAAAATCTGATGTGTTGAACCACATTAAGCTTGAACAGTGATACATTACCAACTATGAGAAAAAGGACAGGAAATTACACTCTGCCATAGTTTCAATAAATGTTTAAGATATTTCACTACTTGTGCTATAATATGACAATATTAGTTGCTTGTCATCCTCTAGAACTCATTCATCTTGTTATGTAGCTGTTGATATTTTAATACTGAAAATATTTAAGCATTTCCAGACAATTTGATGCTGCTAATGGATCCGTTGTTTTTCTTTTTTTTTTTCAAAACCGTTTGAATTATCCAACTGTTACTATGCAACAGGCCGATTTGAAGCATCACACTTTCTGGCCAAAGAAATTTGCCAACATTGGCATCGAGGCAGAAACGAGCCAAGAATAACTGGTTGAAGAAACTCAAACAAAAATACTCGCTCCGAAGTGTGTTAAGAAATGTGCTAATTAATTTTCCAGTTAGCTCAGCTGTCCTTAGATACATGAAAAGCAACTCATTAAAATATTGTTTGATGGTAAAACTGTAACACAGTAGGGGGTCATTTTTAGACGTTGATGGCAAGTTTAAGGCGGTAGTGTGATAAAATGTGCATACCGTCACAATGAGAGGCACAAAATGGAGTATTTCCAGACACCTGAATGCATTACATTATTCAACCAGCTGAAGTTTAATACACGCCAATTCAAGTCTTGCACAAAAGTTAAATTCAATTGTGAATATTCAAAATATCTGCTATGTTTCATGAAATTTTAATCAAAGCAACAAAGCAAGTTCTGCATACCCAAAATAGTCCTCCCATTATCTATAGTTCTTGAGTAATTTAACATTTTAAAATGTTATTCTTGAGAAAAATCAGCCTTAAACGCGTTTCCCAGCACTTAAATCAGCTCTTGTTATGACGACGATGCTTCAACACCACTCCTCATTCCTTTGGGCTTGTCCAAGCAAGATGACATCAGTGTCAAGAGCCGCATGCAAGTCTCCGTCTACAAAGCAAATACCTTTCTGTATGAAACGATACGTCAAGATGAAAGAAACCCCAGGGAAGCGCAAGCAACCCGGCGCCATTTTTCAGTAAATGTCAACTTTCCTCAATTCGCCAAAGATAAAAACGGGGAGACTGAACAGAAGCGAACACGGGGCTGCCACTCGTATCAAAACAGCACGACGTGCATGCACTTACATGTGTAGTTTTGCCGTGTGCAGGGGCAGATAAGACTACTTGTCGCAGTTCGCTGCTGTGGGAGTGGGAGGGGGGCGTGGGGGGCTTCAAGAGGCACCCACACAGGGCTGTGAAACGGGGGGAAATGTGCGCAGAAGCACAGACTTCATGTCTTTGGGTATGAGTCATCATCCACTGGGTTGTACATTATTCAGTCATCCATTTGATTTAACAGTAACCTGCCCACCCACATTTCTGCCTCATCTGCTCGGCCAAAAGTTTAAAATTAGTCAGCGTTAATGTTTGTTTTTCATTCTTGAGATATTTTAAACACGGGACCGAGTGGATTTCCTCCCAACTTTTACAGGAATGCTTTAATTGAAATAAATAAACCAACCATTTTTTTGTTTTTTGTACTTAAATTCAGGACACCTGTGTATCATTAGTGTATTTCAACCTATAAAAGCAAAAGTTCAATTTAAAATTTTACCAAATGTTCCTGCAGTGATCAGGCTTCAAAATATGCGAGCGGATGCACTGTTGCGACCCGAGACTGTATGGAAATGAATGAAAACGGGAATGAAAAACAAATCTGCAATTTTCCCCAAACTGGACGATCTTGTTTTTATCTGCCCCATCACCCGAAAAACATCCGTCCACTAAACATCTACAGGTGCGCGCATGCGTGCACATGTGGTTCCCAAAGGCTGTTTCTGTGCTAGGATCAGACTGAAACTCTCAGCAGCACAACTCTGACTTGATCTGGAAAACAAGATTTACTATGTAAAACTGCTACAACTTTGTGTTGCAATTATGGAGAATGTCTCAGGTGGGCAGAGATAAATGTATATATATTAAAAAAAAAGTATTATAGCAACATATATGGGCCAAAAATGGAAAGGAAAGCAGAATTAAAAACGCTTCAAGGTCAGAGAAAGTTTCCTTGCTGGAAGTAGCAGTGACAGCTTGCCTTGTAACAGTAGACGAGTCAGTGGAAACTAAGAGCAATCTAAATGGAAAACACTACTGTGTGACATGGCAACGTACACCAGCACAGTCTGAGTAAATACACTCCACTACTGGATCAGAAATACTGCACCACCAATCACAGCGAGCCGCAACTAAAAGGTGTTAAAAAGGTTAGTGTGATCATGCAACGTGAGCATGTTTTGACGTACTTTCTATATCTAATATTCCGTGTGAAGAATCATAAATGTTTAACCTCCCGGTGGTTGAAAAACAACAGTAAAACGGCCTTGACGTGGTGCACAAAACGCAACTTTATTTACTTCTCCTTACCTTCTGTCCAGTTCTTTATCTCACTGGATTCCTTCCTTTTCAAACTCTCCGTCTCTCTCGCTCTTCCATCCACCGTTTTTCCCTCTCTGGGTGCGTTCCCTGCAGACGACATTAACAAGCTTTACCCTCCGTCGAACGAGATTTATCGTTTTTGATTTTCCTCGTTTCAGTTTTAATCATTTACTCAAGCAGTCGCTACAAGCTAAAAGTTGGGAAGCGAGATCCTGAGGGTTAATAGGTGTGTTGGTGCACTTTGACCTCAAATGACATCCATCGTTAAGTGGCCTGTGAGGTCCAGTTTCGCCCTCTGAGAATGAATGAGTTTAGATGCTCTGGCTCGGGTGGGTGTGCCATTTCGCCGGCAGGAGAAGGCTGCAGGCTAATCCGATAATGAGATTACTGCTCAGCACTTATCTTCGCTTCACCCACACGCTGATAGTAAAACAACTCGGGCACCAAAACCACAACAGTAATTATTATTTGGCATTCATTTAAATTAGCAGAGCGGCTAATTGAAAATAAAAGCCACGTTGTGTAAAACATATCTATATATAAACGGATTATGAAATTGTAAAGCATCTTTTTTAATAGTCCTGACCTGAAAACTGAACTGCATAATAATAAAAAATTTTAAAATGCCACCTTTAATGTAAACCAGCTCTGACCCAATATGCATGGCCTTCTGGTAGCCTGCCAGCTGATGCATTCTTCATTAGCTCTTTGCACTGCTCCACCATAAAAAAATCATACAATATGGATGCTATTTGGAGAGGATTGCAGAAATATGTGGGCAGCGTTAAATACGCCAAGTCGGTGCAAAGACAAACTACTCACATCGCTTTTAAAGTTGTAAAAGCGGGAGTCTGCTTGTGGCTGTGGGAGGTTGTTGCTATTCCTTGCCAAGATCTGGACCGGGAATCTCTTTGGTGTGAAGCGACAATAATCCTCACTGAAGCTTTAATTCTGGTCAACATGTTCTCAATAATCAGTCGGGTTTTTTTCCCCTTAATCAGCTGGAATTCAACCAGATGTGGATTTTTTTTCTTTCACCTCCCCGTTTTCAACCCCCCACCTGAACAGTCACCAACCATTTACTTCCAACCGTGAAGAGTTTCAGTGGGTGGTTTTACATAAGAACAAGGGGGGAGCCCCCCTGCAGTGCATCCATACACATTATAGACGGCGCATGTTTATGAATGGGTCATCAATCAGCCTTCCCCCAACAAGTACAGTCGAAAGAAGCAAGGCGGGGGAAGCACGGCACTACTATACATGGAGAAAATATGCATTTTATCCCATCACTTGGCCATATTGGGGAGATTATTTAAGACCCTAGCAACTAACTAACTGATTTAATTGTTTTATGTTTAAAGAATGTTTGCTAAAAAACCCTAAAAATAACTTTTTTTTTTATCTTTTAAATTAAAAAATTTGTTTTTTTAATGTTAGGATGTGTTTAAACACACAGAAACAAATTTAGTAAGATTTATTTCCAAAAGCCGCCATAAACCTAATGTTTTTTTTAATGTGGAACATTATGGATTACAAGTAAACCTGTTACTTCTACAGGCAAAATCTGTGCTTTTTTTTTTAGGGGAATATTCCTTTAAAATACATGTCTTCCACAACTCTACGAGGATTCGATTCACCTTTAAGTAAAACAAATTTATTCACAATAATGCAGCTTTCCCCAACTTGGAATAACTCAACCTGAGTTTATATTAAACCACTTTAAGCTCTTTGGAGAGAAGAAAACAAAACATTGATAACTTTTAACTACAACCATTAAGTGAGCTTCTAATTAAATATCCCATTCATTGGGAAACATACTAAATCCCTTTTCAGATCTGAAAAACCCAAGATAAACATCTACAGTTTCATTTTCACTATTACGCACAACTTCTTTGCCGATAAGAAACTGGTTCACTCTTGCATCAGTTACTGTAAAACTTCACATGGCTTCATCGCTCATTTGTCTCACCAATCTAAACAAACTGGACCGGGAACCGCTTACAATCCCACTGAGCTCTGGAGTGGCAGCGCCCTGAAACTTTTCAAAGCAAATGCAGGTAAAGGCGCGCCCATCCCTGATAAACACCACAGAGTGGCCGCGTGGCTAATTTGCACATCGTTTTCATCGATTTGCATCATTTTCGTTCTCGTGGAGCCCAAACAGCCGAGGCTCCCGTGCAGGGCAGACGTACTCCACTAATGGATGATGCATTTTTATTTTTGTCCTTATCACAAGCAGGAAAACACCAAAGGCTTTTATTGCAGAGCAACATGTGACATTTCTAGGCGAGCTGAACGGTATCTGCTTGGTGGAGCCAAAACGAAGAGCAGTTCATTTCAGGTCAAGGTAACCCAAGGAAGGCAACATGATCCCGCAGACTAAAAAATAAATAAATGAATGAAAGAAAGAAAGGGGGGAAAGGAACCACACTGTGTGGCTTTCAGGGGAGCAATGAGTACATTTTTAGATTTAAAGTTTGATTTAAAATTTACCACACCACAAAAATATGCAAATAAACTTTTTTTAGGACTTAAGAATCTATATAAGAGCAGGGGCGCAAACATTGCAGGTTTTGACCTTTCATTGAAGAAAAGTTATATTTATATCAAGATACTTACACTTTTTCGTACTAAAAAGAACACATTTTGCATAAAATCTAAAAGTGCAACAGAACAACAACAAAGAAAGCCCTTCCAAAACATCAGCACGTTTCCCAAAAGCTGATTCAAATAAAGTCGCTGCAGAACCAGACAGCTTGATAACCTGTTTATGCAAAACTGCATTTCTGTGGCTCACATCCTGTCTGAGCACGCATGGGTCAACTAACTGCAACAAACCCTCCGTTTCTGTGCCTGACTCGCTTCTATCTCACAACCACCTGGGTGTGGTTTATGGCTCCGAGGGGCAACGATGAACTATCCGATCCTCGTAGCCACTAACGCAGTAAAGCGGCTTATCTTGGTAATTTATGACGCCAATATCAAAATATAAACATGGCAGCGTGAGCTTTGGGTTTCAATAAGGTTTTTTAGGAAAATGGAGCAGAAAGTTGAAAGACCTAATCTGGAAAATCTGGCAACCAAGCAAGAAAGCTCAAAATTAGGTTTTTAGAATTGTTCAGATTTTTTTCATAGATTGGATTATTTTATTACTCCCAGTAGAATCTAACTATGTGCAAACAGATCGTATATAAAACCATAGAAATATGAAAGAAAAAAAAATTAGACAACTGGGAGAAACTAGTGTTAGAAAAATTTAACATCAAGTTTACATAAATGTATTTATACATTTACACATTTAAAAATGTACAAATGCAAAAACGTTTTTTAAGCTGACCTTGGGGAACAATAATCCAAGTCTGAGAAAAGTAGTAAAACCTTTTTAGCACCCTGGAATATTAATCGCACTGTCTCCCATTATCATGTCCTTATAACACTTTCAGCTGGGAAAAAAATGTTCCAGTGCTCAGAAACTATTAGACAAAGTAGCATGGCAACCAACCAAACCGGCATTACAGGGTTTACTTAACAAGCAAAACACTGATTCTAGTCTGTGTATTATTTCAATGTACACAGACTCTCCAAGAACTAAAAAAAAAAACACAAATATGTCCTGAAAACAAAAGTGAGAGCACTGAAGTTTCCTGAAGAAATTTAGTCACTTAAAAAAAAAAAGAAAAAAAGAAAAGGTGACTAAACTGCTTCATTGTGTGCCTGCCTGCATGTGGAGCACAAAGAGCTGCACAAACACCCCTCCACACAAAACATCGGGATTCTGGCTTCTCATTTAGCGATTTTAAAACAGCAAAGCTTACTCAGCACAAGCAGCTCGGACCGACCCAGACCCACCAATTCAATTCAAACGGAACTGCATGTGCTAGCATAAGCAGGGGTTGCCCATCCCAGACAAACACACGCCGCTCTGCGCGGCAAAGACAAGTTCTTTATCACCTATAGAGAGAAACAGCTAGCAAGGTTTTTTTTTTTTACCAAATACTGAAGTGTACATGTGCAAATCTATCCTCCACTTGAGGTAGAAACCGAAACACATTTCAGATCTTTAAAGAAAAATAAAAAAAATCAGAAAAGAAATCAAGCTTTGAGATTTATTTCTTATTTTTGCTGCTTTCCTGAAACAATTTACAACAAGTGCTGGTCATTTTATAATTTTTATAGTTTTGGTCAACATTTTGCTGTTCTCATTTGACTCCAATGGTCCCAAACTGCAGGAGGCCGCTCATCCCATCCAGGTTTGATTACGTACCAAGTGCACATTTTAACTACATGTGAGCTTTTAGCATTAAGGATTACCAATTTTCTCCAGATTTCATGAAAAACATTTACTTATAAAAATATGCATAAATAATTATGTGAGTATATGAATAATAAATGGTTTTACAGTCTTAAAATGGCAAACATAAGTGAGGTATTCATAGCACAGAGCAAGACAGTCTCTAAAATTGTTAATTTCTGTATATCCATCTACCAAAAATAATATTCTTCACCAGTACTACTGACTTAAAACCAACTATGGTCTACTGACTTAAAACCAACTATGGTCTATACTGGCAGAACTTGTATTGATGTGTGTATGTTTATGATGGTGCACTGACCTGTTAAGATGCTTCAGTTTCTTTGGTGGCAACAGCTTTCAATTCCAAATCTCTGAAATAAAAAGAAAAGATAAAACATTACTCGCTTAAAGATTCAAATCAACGCTACCCCAAACTAAAACTTTGCCACTAAGTTATATCTGTGTTAATATACTGTTATTGTCTTAAATTAATGTAATCAAAGCGCATGCTAATTTGTTTGGCTAGATCATGACAGGGTATGAAGACATATTCTCAGTGTCTATGAACGTGTACAATCAATTCAGCATGAAAAAAAAATGTTTCAAGACACGTAGAAATTCAGGTTGAACAGCATAGCAGGAAAACACACATCCTGCTAAATGCCTGTCACCGTGAATGAGAAAATGAAAATGTAAAGAGAGTGTGTGTAGGTCAAAGTTACAGCTCAGGTCCTGATCGGCCATTATCTCAGCTGTTGCCCGAGTTAGAGCTTAACCAACATGGCTTCTCCCGAGCCTGGGGTTTGTTCGGTCCTTCCAAATGCAGAAATCTTCACTGAACATTAAAGTATTCTCATGCACGTAATTGATAATGCCGCTGCATTTACGATTGCTGTCTGATCAGGGAATGTTTTCAGCCGAATATGGCTGCATCTCTACCAGAGCGGGGGTCCGGCATTTAGCTGCACAGTTTGCATGGTGCTAACGTACCGACAGAGGGCGTTACATGAGCAGATTTTTAAAAATAAAATAAAATAAATAAAAAAAAACATCCTATGCAAGTTAATCTTAGCATAAAAAATTGTGTAACTAATGTAAACACGCTAAATAAAAAGCTCCGCTTTATATTTGCACAGCCGTGTGCCTAATAAAAGCTGCATAAATGCCAAACAGCAGTTCACTGTAACTGCGTCGTCGAATTAGCTACTGCTAACGCTAGAAGCTAATGCTGCTAAGCGGCTAGCCGGTGTTGTATCGTATCAAATGTAAGTAACGTAAATTAAATAAATTGAAAAATAAAGAGTACATGGGGACTAATTATAATATTTTACTTGTATATAAATTCTACATCCGCAAGAAATACTGCTTCAATGTACCTAATAACTTCTTTTGAGAGTAATGTTCGCACAGATGTCGAACAGGGGTTAAACTAGTACTAGTTGGCGCAAGGTTAACCTCAAGATGCCTCCTGGTGTAAATATGTTACTCACACCATTTAATTTCCAGTATCCGCTGCATGAAAACTCAACCTTGTGTTCATAAACTGCAGGAGCACTAATTCATCTCCACGAATGCGCCAAGTACATGAGCTAGCTACGTTGAAATAGCCAAGGCTAACCAAACAACAGCGACCCGGGTCTCCCTGCCTCGCACTCCTCCAGTGAACCAGCTCGACAAAAAGAGATTAAAAACACCGTACAGGATAGCTCACCTCTTTGAAGAATAAAGTGCAACAGAGTGGAAAGGAAAGCCGACTGTAAGGCTAAAGAAATTCAACGCGTTTGCAGCATCTACGAGGGTAAGCATACATCCTGCGTGATCGCCATTTTCTTCATTCGCTTGTGCTCTGCTTTCCCCTCCGAGATCTGCGTTTACCTCACCGGGCTCTCTCTCTCTGTGTGTGTTCTGCTGGAGGAGGGGAGACGGGGCAGGAAACACATAACCACTTCCTCTTCACTCAGAAGTGAAACACAATTAAAAGTAGCCAAATGGTATCGAGAGACAGAGCGACTGAAAAAGAATGCAAATTTCTTTTTCCTCTTTAAGAGGCTGGTGTGAAGATGAGGCTGGTCTTTAAAATGCAATTACTTTTTGAGCAAGAAACACAAAATTACCACAGCAAAATAAAATAAACAAATGACACAGGATGAGGCTTTGTCTTGAACATACAGGTAATAATAACAGCACCATGGTTAACATAGATAATATAATAATATACTGCTTTTATCACCTTTTCTCCTATTTCTGCTAAACTTTTTTAGCAAATGTATATCACATTTACAATAATTTATTTGTAGCACATCTTTGTTAGTCCAATTCTAGTAAAAATATGTATATTATATTGAATAAAACAATTTAAATGGTATAACCCAATTAATTAGTCGGGCTACATACTCATGTAGCTAGCCTGCAGTTGGTTGCTTGACAGATGCCACTCAGAGCTATAATTGTCGTTTTTAACTGTGTTAAATGCTGCTGGGGATATTGGTGTTTGTCCCTTACAGTCAGTGGTCGAGAGAAGGGGCTCAGCTTTTTATTACAGGAAATATAAATATTAGCTATTTATTCTAATGGAAATTCTGTTGTAGCTTCTAAAGCCAAGAAGTTAATATTGCCTGAATGCACCTCAGTATGATTTTGATATTTTAGGAAAAATCAACTTAACTCTGAACATGTGTGCTCTTGGATTGTGGCAGAAAATTTGGAGTGATTATAGTGCTCTTGGGTTCCCCCTGTTGGTTTGGAGAGCATAGGCAGGGCCTCGGGTCGCCTCTGGCTTTGGTTGTGGGAGACAGGTCAAGAGCAAAACAACAAAATCAATGAAACAAGCAAAGGAATTTTTTTTTGATACAATGGTTGGAGGTTTATCATCTGAGGAAAGTTCAAAGAAGAGCCACTGTGAAGAAGTGATTTAATCATCTGATTTTCCCAGCTCATACTAACAAGAGGAGATTCCTGGGTAGACCTAGAACTTGGTGAAGGGACTATACATCTCTTCTGGCCTGGAAATGTTCCTGAAATTTAGTAGTGCTTTGTGTTTCTTAACTTTGCTGTTGGGTTAAATTTTGTGGTGCTTTGGACCAAAGTCCAAACAGACATGGTTATTTTTCCAGAAACGTCTGGTAACGACACACGAAATGGAAAAAATGCGTAAAATAAACACATCCGTTGTGATGCTGCATCCAGGATTTTAAAAGAACCGTCCAGCACAGTCGCTATCAACATTATTTAGATCTGTGGATTATACACACACTATTTCCAGATATGACTGATGGCGTTCCAAAGTTTTCCGCTGCCAGGAACAGATTTCTTGGGAAGATAGCTAAAGCCCTTTATTTATTAAGAAATTCCTTGGCTTCAAAGAATGCATCCTGGAAGAGGGAAACATCAAAAATCTGTCACACAATTGCATATAAAAGATGATAAAAAAAAAATAAAAAAAAGTCTTTCCTTTGATCACAAGCTCTTCTCTTATATCCATGTTTGGCTCTGAATGTTATGTAAGAGGAAAAAAAAAATGCAAAAACAACAGAGAAACAAAGTGTGTGGAATCTGCAAACCTTTCATCACGGAGACAATGCGCACTGCTGCCTGCAGGAGAGAACAGTGATGTGTGTGCGCGCGAGTGTGTGCGTGTGGAAAGCGACGACCATTGACCCAGCAATTGCAAAAACAACCCCCAACCTTGTTCGCAAATTACCTCCCTTATCTGTGTGTTTGACTGCGAGGAAGAGCAAGAGGCAGCGTTTGCCTGCTGCCAAGTAATGGTTTTATTTGACCAAGCTTCAAAGACACGGAGATTAGATTATGAACTAGTTGTTTGCGACACGGACGTTTTAAAATATACAATCAATAGTTAAATTGATTGAAAATTTGTTGCAAGTATGGAATTTAGATGTAGGAAGGATTTTATTATGCTTAATAAAAAAGATAATAAAATTAAACAATTGTTCCAGTTTCACTTTTGAGGCAGTAGCATGTTCCATGTAGACAAGGATTTACATTTTATACATGACTGGGTCAGAAGTTTACATAAACTAAGGTTACTATATATGTTTTTACAAATTTGGGAAATCCCAGATGACGCCACCACTTTACAAGCTTCTGATAGGTTCACTCATATTGGAAGCCAACCTGATAGAGTATTTATTGTTGAAAAATCCAGGGACAAATCCGGTTCGCACACCTTCCAGGTGCCTGACGGCGCCATTTTCTTCTGATCAAATAATTATACGCAAATCGAGACCACACGGGAATGTCCAGTCAGGAAGAGACGCGTTCTGAGTCCCAGAGATGAGCTTCTTTTAGAAGAAATTATGCGCATCAACCCCAGAACGAAGGTAAACGTCTTGTGCCAACATGGGCTGAAATGCCACTTAGAGAGGAAAAAGTCATAGCTAATTAAAAGCCACACACACTCAGCAACAAAGATGTTACGCATTTGTCTATTTTGCAATTACATTTAAAAGAAAACAGGACAAGGCTTGATAAGATAAAACATATTCTTTGATATTTTGATATTCTTTTTTTTCTTTCCAAATTATGCTTGTATTTTATTAATAAAGGTTTGAATAAATTTCCATCTTGTCTGGGTCGGTCTTTGTGTGCTGCACATAACTAGAAAGGAAAGGACACCGCATAGTGTGCTGACATGGTGACTGATCATTTGGGGGCACTTTGACACATTTATGCAAACAAACTTCAAAGCTTAGAAGTCCATCAGGAAACAAAATATCCCAATTTCACTGTGTGCTCTGCACATATAAATGACACAAGAGTTTTTTTTCATACCCTCAGAACAGCTGCCTCTTGTTAGCAAGTCATCTTTTGCCAAAGCCAGCTCCAATTCTGGAACGGTTACAAATCAGCGTTTCTGCAGCGAGTTCCCTCTCATATTAGGATTAATTTGTGGATTGTGAAGATGCACAAAAGAGACAATACGAGTGTCATCTGGGGCTGAAAACTGAATTAAACGTATGACAGAGTTGAAACAGAATGAGAAAACAGTGGAGAAATAGAGAAGACCAAACAGGCAAACGGGACATAGAGCATCTTTTTTTTTTTCTATTTGCGTTAAAGTTGCCAAGTAAAAGTCCAAAAAGCAACACAAAGCCTCTGTAAATATTAAATTAAAATGATAAAAAGCTGAGGAATAATAAACAGTTTTATCGGGATTCGAGTCTTTGGTAATGGTCTTCGATAAGGCAGTCACCGAGATAGGAAGAGGACTGCATGCACAGCGAGTCAGAGTTTAATCATTTACTCCTTTAAGCCCACGCACACTTACGACGCACTATGCAGGAGGAAAACCAGGTTACTTTGACAAACAGTTACATAAGGCAGAAACATATGTCCATATTTACTGGCAGCAAGGAGGACATACACGAGAAAAATGTTTGCATAAAAAAAAAAAAAGCAGATTTTGGTCAGATAAATCCAACGACTCTCAGGTCCGTCTCTTCAAATCGATTTCAAAGCATCTGCATAAAATGTTACAGTAAGTAGCGTCGTGCTTTACCAACCAAATTCATATGTTGTGTTAGTTGAAGTTTGCAACATGGCCACTGGAATACATTAAATACTGAAACTTTATTGTTTGGCCTTCAATATTTGTGTTTATTCATCAACCATTTCCAACCCTTCTGCCCCCATATATTCTCCCATAAACATTTTAATGAACGGCTTTCCACTGACGTTGGCATCTTGAGCTGAATCCCTGAGTTTCTGCAAAGAAAAGTATCGGGAAAGAGAGTGAAGCTAGAGAGAGGAGAGAAAACGAAACAGGGAGATTATGTGAAGACAGGGCGGTGGGGGGTGCATGAGACAGACAGAAGAAGGTCAGAAAAAAGATTTGCATGTCAAGTAGTAATAGGCTTGTCCTGCGTACAGACGTGCACACTCATAAGCTGCGGCGTTCACAGTGTGGGCATGCGTGCGCGCTGCTTATGCATGAAGCGTCACATTATATTCCTACTGGTTCCTTCAGTGTGATTACTGCACGTTAGAGGCCTCTTCTTTCTAAGTGCAGTTTGGTGGTAATTATGTGACTTATGTCAAATGAGAAGTTGTAAATGCTGCAAAAAATACAGAGTAGACTGCTTGCAAAAACAACATACAAGCCCATTTCTTACTGAGAGTTTAATGTCTCCCTGTGTTTTAATGCAAAGGTAGAGCGACTGACCTAATAGGCAAAAGGTTTTAGAGCAGGATTCAAACCCAGGACCTTCAGGCATCAGATACCAACTGTGGTCACAGATTTTTTGTTCATTTTTTTAAAGAATATTTGAACTTATTTGTGTAAATTAAAAGACTAAGCCTCCTACAGTTTTAAAAATAAAATTCTTTGGTATTTGTGAACCACCTGCCTTCATCGGTTCTGGGTGTTCTTACCTTTTTTTTTGTCAATTTCTACCCCCCATTTTATCCTGTCCTATTAAGTATTTTCAAGTATTTTTTTATGAATTGTTTAGATTTATGGTCACAAACATGCACCGGGTTTTGAATCAGCAGAAAGTCATGCTAAGTGTGCTCGGTGTCTGCATAATGCATTCAGATTTATCGCCTATTTTAAATTCATCCTTGTTTAATATTCATAAGCGTGATTCAAACCTGGTGGTAGCCATTTATTACTGCAGGAGCCTGTCATCTCTGCTGTACATATATACCGTATATAATTTTTTTAAACACTGGGCAGAGGCATGCAAAACTCCTTCCAATGCAAAATGTTTGCTTGCATCAGGAGAAATTATTTTTGAAAATTAAAGACGTTTCATCTGTTTAACCTCCAACTTTCAAAACAAAAGCTGGGAAGTGTTGCCTTATGGGGGATTTTAAGACGGTGTCATACTTGCAAAGTGGAACAAAATATTCGTGTTCTACATTTAAAGAATCTAAAAGAAGTGGCTTGGATTTGTCTTCAACCTCATCTTATTCTGATAAACCTTAATGAAATGGAATCTTAAATCTCCCAGAATTCATTGAGTGTGTGGTTCTAACAAAACAATATGTGAGAAGAATCAGAATTGTGGTGAATACGATGCTATATCAAATCTTGAATGGGTATTCAGTGCAGGAAGTGGGCAAAATGTGTCTATTTGGACATCCAGTCACTTTATTAACCACACCAGACTTTGGAAATAAATGGAAATTAATCTGTTTCCTTAACTGGAGCGTGTTTAGATGCTTGGATGGTTCAAAGGAGTCACTTTTTTTATTTTGAGAAAATGATGGTGACCACATTAAGTTTTAGGGAACACACCTGAACTGTAGAAGCTCCTTCAGAAAAATGGATGGCAAAAGAAAATATGCTTGCGTGTGCAGGTGACAGAGAATTTTAAATAAATAAATAAATAAATAAATAAATATTTTAGAGTGCCCCCAAGCTGGTGCCTTTCTGGGAAGTAAGGCACCTCATACATATTAAAAAGTAAAACTATCTGTGATCTAAAAATACATATACATATCCCATATGGACCCAAAATCAAGGCATCTGCATCAAATACCTATCATTTCTCAGCAAAACAAAAACAACAACAACAACAACAACAAAGAACGCCCGTGTGCACGGCACCCTATCAGAGTTTTTGATTGTTTGCGTTCCATTCTCAAAAGTCCCATGATTTTTATGCTCCGCTTCCATGCAGGAATGTTGCCGTTTTTTTGTCTTTTTGTTTCCACCTCAGCCAGAGGGGAAAAAGGAAGTACAGCGGGCGATTGTGACCTCATCCTGCGACGGGTCTATAGCATCCAGACTGAGCTGAGAACCATTGTCATGGACAGAGTCAACGCTGGCCCTTTGTTCGTGCTGGCGGAGAGGCAGAAAGAGAGCGTAAATGCACTTCAAAGTGTGAATGACAAAGAGGAGAATGGCCTGATGGGAGGGAACAGTCAGGGAAAATAAAGGAGAGGAGAAGAGAGCCGTATCCTCACGGTGAAAGGCTTTGTTCTGTTAAAAGTTTTGGCACTTGCAACCATACATTATTATAATCAAAACTCCCTGTTTATTTCCTGTTGGGAAGCTCCCAGGCTTTCACATGCGGCTCTCGTTTGAGCGTTTCAAAGGTCTGATGATGATGCAAATTTCTCAAAGTCAATTAATCTCATAAATAACATGTTTTTGCTCTTTTCTCACAGATGTAAAAGGCAGGACAGCGTGAGTAGCCTGATGTGAATCGTTTGAGAGCTCAGAATGTTCCAGTGCAAGGTGGGGGGAGGCTGAGAGAGAGACAGAGTGTGTGTTTGTCTGCGTGTGTGTGTGTTCAGGCTGGCCTGGCATGTTGCCAGTCTCTGGGTCTCTCATTACCACTGTGCCTGCATAAGTGTGCATGTGGGTCTTTGTATGTGTGTGCGTGTGTGAGCGTGAGTGTGTGTTTGAACGAGCTGTGGGAGCATGTCAGTGTGACGGGCGTAACCATGGCAACGCCAGAGCAGGTTCCAGATGTAATGCATCATATTTCTGCAGGAAGGAGCTCAGCCATATCCACAAACACACACACGCACACACACACACACACACACACACACACACACAGACACACGATGTCTTCCAAAAGTGTCAATAACCATTAACTTTGTCACATTTTTCTCATTAAATGTAAACCTGTATGTCTGTTGCTGGGGTTTCATGCAACAGACCGAATGTAGGAAGTGGAAAAACAAAAAAAAAGAGAATATTTTGCAAAAATTGGTTCACCTGTTAAATAATCTTCAGGGGAAACACTGAATTTGATCAAATTTGTTCCTTATTTTAGGATTTGGCTTCAAAAAAATCTGAAAAGTGTGGTGCGCATTCATACAACGAGGCATCTATATTTGCCATAAATTAAATCCGCTCCAACCTACTGGCTTTAAAGGTGACCAAATTAGTAAAAAGAGTCAATATAAAATAAATCCGACAGCAGTTCTGTGAAGGGCAACTCTGGAGGAGCTGCAGAGATCCAAGGGGCAGGTAATACACAAAGTAAATAAAATAAAAAGAAACAAATATTGTTCAAAGAGACTGCTTAACAAAGCTTGTCAGAAAATTATCCACTCAAGGAAACATGGTGGTAGCAGCCTCAGGTTGTGCTTTACTTGTCAGAGTCAATTTGAAAACAGATGGGAAAAGACACAAAACTTTTTTTTTCCGCACTGCTTTTTGTCAGTCTACTGCATCAAAACCCAATAAAAATACATTTAAAGCCTTTTGTTCTCCATCCGTGCGTCAATATATTTTTATCCACCAACACTAAACTACAAGAATGTTACAACCATCTGGGTTCTTTGGGCTTGCAGTGAGGTACCTTTGCACATCAAAAGGAATCACACTAAACTTCCTGTGTTTTTATTGTTTCATCTGATAACCCAAAGATAAAGATCTAAGCAATTTATTTAGCGAAGTCACAGTCCTGCATGTGGTGCTGATGCCTTTTCTCACAAAGCTAAAGTGCAGGATAAGGGTTCAAAAGTTGCCACGTAACATTATTGTGTTGTGTTTTTATGGGGGAGCGTTCACGAGGCTTAATGATTTTCAACCACCTTTTTTTCCTTTTACTTTTGTGCACACAAACTCCGGTTGATATGCATTCCTTAATGTATAATCTCAGCCTGGTTTTTATACTAGACGTCGGTGACGGCAGATGAGTTTAAAAATAGAGCTAAAACTAAGCTCTATTTACTGAATGTCTGAGACTAAAACTATAAAAGCACATTTTATTTCCCCGCGCTCATATACCTACTCTTAAATCCTGCCTCTCTTAAAACCTCCTTCCTTTCATCTCTGTCACCCCGTCCTCCTCTTTCACTCCGTCCTGCTATCTTGTCCTCTCCCTGCAGCAGGCCTCCAATAAAACCAGGCTCCTCTGTTAACGGCTCGGAGTGTGGAAACCTCTGAGAGAAAGGAGAGCATGTATAAAACAGGAAGGAGGCGGTATCAACGTGTCTGTGTGTCACTGTGTCAATAAGAGTGTGTAGAGTTTCCATCTGCATGACTTATTCACGTCGGCGTAGGATTGCAGGCGATCCAAACATAAACAATCGCGGAGAAGTATTCCCACTGAATTAAAAACTAAGCGAAGAGCAGATAACCTTGAGATTTTAAGTTGAAGAAAGAATTAAATGTAAAATTTGCAGGTCATAAAGAAGTTGCTGCAACCATTTCGTTGCTTCACAAAAAACGTTGACTGGATTGAATTATCCCATTAGTTTGGCAAACATTTACGTTAATGGAGTTAGGAACAAGAGTGAAGTGTAAGACTGGAAAAACTGACAAAAACCCTTCAGATAAAGTCTAATCAAGCTGTTTAGATATATTTATATCTCTAAATTGTCTATATTCACTGTGTCAGAGCAGATATTTTTTTTCTACTATAACTATAGATAAACATGAAACACTCACCTGGCTGCACATTTGATTTTAATACATTTATGCAAGGATCATTTAAAAAATATATAAAGATGCTTGATTTGACCCGCTCCAATTAAACTTGAGACGTAAACTGACAATTTTAATTAGAGAGGAAATCTGAATACTGCAGCTTATCCCGTTTTGGCAAGGCTGTGGGAGTTGTAGCCACAGTTTCAAGCTTTTAGCTGACAGGAGGAACATCTGATGTGGGCTTGTTTTATTCTGCTGTTTCAAGACTTAACATGTAGTCAAAGAAAATGTAGTGAGTGAAGAAAACAGAAAGCAAAACTCACAAAAACAACCGACAACATAAAACTGAAAGTAAAAAAAAAATTAAAAATAAAAACACAAAAGCTCAAAGTAAAAAGAACATAAAACTGAAACAAAAACAAAAATGTTGAATGTGTAGTTGACCTTGTTTTATTTCAAAAATGTTTCATGGTAACATCCATAATAATAATAATAATAATAATAATAATAATAAAGTAATAATAAAGCAGCGTTCCTCCTCCTCTCTGATTGTCTCTCACACATCCACAAGTTTGTATTTCTAGCCACATTAGAACGTCTATTGACTTCCATTCATTTAAGGAAATCCATTAGTGCCCCTAATGTCTGCTCTTATCCTAATCATTACCAGTTTAATACTAACTTACACTTAACTCTTTTATTTGTCCTAAGGCTAACAAATAAAAACATAGAGGTTCACAGATGAAAAGTGACCATAAACAACCTAGATAGGCAAATTTTACAAGGTGAGGAATGGTGACCTCCCACCTCTGTCAACCCAACAACATCTCCATATCAATGGCAGCAAGATAATCAGGGTGCTCGTTCACACAATCCCTCTCTCTCTCACACCCACACACACACACACACACACACACACACGCACACACGCACACCCACACACACATTTAAAGAAAAACTTCAGGCCTTTGTCCTTATACTTTCATTTCTCTTACTTCCTCAGTATGTTTTCATGTTTTTAATTTCTGCACATGCAGAACGCAAGTATGGCATTAGGATGTTGTTTTCATTCTCTTTAGGGCTTCCACATCAGAACTGCTTTCATAACAACTACAATCCAAATTTACACTTGGCAAAAAGAACCCTCCCTCCCCCAAGTATCTCAATCTGAGACGCTTCACCCAAAGGAACCAGAAAAACTTTGTGACAAAACCAACTAAAGTAATTTACTGGAAACTTTTGCCGCAAAAGACAGCTTGAAGAAGACAATGATCTCTGAACCTTATGTTTTGTTGTGTTTTTTTAACATATCCAAGTCATATGACAGTTTACTATCTAAATGAACGGCTCAGAGTTGAGATGTGCAAAATGAAATTAACATAATTCACTGGAAGACAGAGTGAGCTAGCAAGCTAGCATTATAAATATACAAGTAAAATTAATACAACACAAATAGATGCATGTTTTTTGGAAAAGTTTATTGCACACATGAGGAAGAAGATTTCAGCACCAACCACTGTCCAGCGGCCAAAACAGACACTGTTAAAGATTTACCTACATACTGCAAGAGAAGCTGCAAGTCTATTAAATAATTAGAGGATCCTTTATTAGATGACACTAAACAGTTAAACTTATTGGATAATGAAGGTGACTAATTATCACAGCCAATTCACTTCCTAACTACATAATTTAAAAAAATTATATTTCTTTTTTTTTGCATAGGTTTGACATGTAAAATATAAATCTAAAGGCTACTTTAATTAATTGAAAAAATAAGTAAAACAAATGGAAATAGAAAAATAAATATTTGTGAACGCTGAGGCCTTATAAATGTACCTGCAAGAAAAAACTAAATTTGATCAAATTTGCTCCTTATTTTTAGGATTTGGCTTCAAAACATCAACCTTCATTAAACCGCTCTAAATGAACCTCAACACTATTTCATTTATCCTTTTTTATTCCAGTTTTAGTGGGAATGATTGTCATTACTTTTAAAATCTACCTCAGTTTATCTCTTTTTAATTAATTTTAGCCACCATTTTCACCAGCAATCCACAGAAGAAGAGATGTGCTGAACTAACGGGAGCTAAAATATTGTATTAGTGACAACAAGAAGTTATTATACTTCTTTTTTCTTCTTCTTCTTAATTCCAAAAAATCTCAGGTGGACCTTCGGGCTTCTTCTGCTGAAGTCGCCTGCGTGTCAGAATGCAGCATGTCCATTTTTACCCCGATGACATCACCCTAGTTCCCATAATTCCCCTCCCCTCTCCATGGTAATCAGCTGTTGTCGCCGTGGACGTGTAAATTAAACAAAGTGCTCCACGTTCACCCGGTCCGGGCTGCAGAGGGGACGTCGACGTCAGGCTCGCAAATAGCCACGAAAATGCGTGCTCACTCTCCCTTTATCTGTCCGAGACGAACGTTTCAGGAGGACATGTTCGGCACAGAAAGGTCTTCCTGCTTCAGAGAGACAGAGCGCTCTTAACCTTTTGCAAACAACCATAAATAAGGTGTCTAGACAGCCGAGCCGTGGGTCTGCCCTCTGGTGGGGGTTCCACATACAAATCAAGCGAATGTGACAACAGAGACGATGGGGGTAGATAGACGGTAGGCTGTTAATACATATGCATGACCTGCACAGTTCTCCAGGAGAGAGAGAGAAAGAGAAAGAATGTTTCATCCTGTTGCCTTACCTTTTTAAGGCCTTCACGCAGAGACGCTTGGGGGGGGAAAAAAAGGCAGATGGAAAGCAATGTTTCTTTAAGAGCTATTTATCCTTTTAATTTCAATAGCGCCTTTCAGAAACAAGGCATTTCGTAGTGCTTTAAGTCATAAAAACACAAAAATCACTGAACGCACATTCAACAATTGAAATGTTACATTTTGTCGAGTGCACATCAGACTCCTATTTTACTAATCAATAATTTATTCGTAGAAGCTGTCGGCTTTTTTATACTTGCTTTCTTACT
>NW_006800121.1:1115706-1139761 GCF_000485575.1 Poecilia formosa
ACACACACACACACACACGTAGAAGTTTCTTTGCAGAATGAAGGTGCGATAAATATTTCGGTATTTCCAAATTTTGTAGATTTTGAAGTAAATATGATCAAATCTCCCGAATCACACACAAAAAAGAGAGAAATAACCCTTTAATCAGATTGCAACCCAAGCGTCATTGGCGCAGCGTCAGGCCAAATCTTTGTACAATGCTTGGCAGTCGTCATATTTATTAAAACAATCACAGCTTTCTTGATGATAACAACCTCCATCCACGATGAAACCGATTTGATTGATAGCGCCGGAACAGCTAATTAGAGCCGTGATGAGTCAAACGTTTTCATTTTGGATCGCTTCAGTGTTTTCCTGCGTTGCAGGGAAGCCGCTTTGTCTCGTTGTCGCCGCACACAAAGAGACAATCTTTCTTGTTTTTGTCAGGAAATTGCCAAAAACGGAGCAATTTAATTATTAAAATGGGATAGTTATACGATAGGGAACCAGGTCCTGTTTTTAAGCACTTTAAAAACAAAAACAAAAAACTTGGTCTGAAAAACTTTCCAGAAATATTAACACCCCTTGCATTTTTTCCCCTCATTTCTTCATGTAACAATCACTAATTTTGGGTTCTTTATAGGATTTTTATGCAGTAGATCTACAGACACTTTGGCATGATTGGCAAAGTAGATGAAATGTGAGACACATTACCGTTTTCAAATAATCTGAAAAGTGTGGCATGCACTTGCATTCAGTCAAACTCTCTCCAGTGCCTCCTGAAGCTCAGCTAAGTTTGATTCCAAGGGTTTGCGATTATCAGTTTAAGTCCTGTCACAGAGACTCAATTTGATGTAAGTTCAGACTTTGACTAGACCACTCCAACACACAGAAAACAGAGGTGAGGCTGCATGTTAAGTCTCAGTCCTGCTGGAAGGTGAACCACTTCTGTTTTTTATTAAGGTGTATCAGAGTAAAGGGGCTGAATACACTGGACGTAGGACGTAGTGGTGGCTCTCCCCGATGCAGACAAAATAAACCAAAAAAAAAAAAAACGTCGGCTCGGATGCGTTGTTAACGGGATGAAGGGGTGAATTACCACCTGCATTCTACACACAGAAAAATGAGACCTAATGCATCACAACGCTGAGAAAGAAAAACTGCAACGTTAATTAGTCAGAGGCCGCCGTCTCTCATGCGGAGGTGAGGGGGGATTTAAACCCCTTCTTAGACAGGACACCGCCGGCCCTGGGCAAAGGCACACAGTTCGCTGCAGCCTGAGAGGCTCATTGTTATTCTGCACACAGTTGTGGTCACAGACAGGGCCAGGCAGGCAGGAATCTGCACACACACACACACACACACACACACACGCACACACACTGTAGGAGGGCGGAGGGGGGTGCATGTTGTCAGGACACCTTACAAATGCTAAATTCCACACAAGATTAAGAAACACAAAAGCAGATCCGATTTGCATGGAGACAATTGCACAAGCTGCAGCACACATTCCATCAGTCCCAGAGACACATCTGCCCTCAGCAGACTCCCTCACCACACGCCTCCCGACACGGACGAAACCTAAAGCCTCTCCAGGGTCTCGGTGGTGTTAATGTTAACGTGTCTGCACAGAAGGACAGTCCGGCATCGCCGTCCCGCTCTGCGCGTCTTAAACTGGACTCTGACGTTCGTTTCGCAGACGAGCCACGGCTGTCCGAACGAGGCCTTGGGCTCAGAGCCTCGGTGCGTGCGGCTTATGTGGAAAGCATCACGTGTTCCTCACCGCTTCTGCTACGAGAAAGTTTGAGCAAAACGTTCCTGCAGCTGCATTTGAGCTGAACTTCATCCGTTCATTGAGCTGCACGTAAAAGAGAAGTTTGCACGTTGTCACGGTAGTCGTGAATATAGATAATTTTTTCAGGATGATGACACAACACAAGGTTGTCCATTATATTTCTTTGGATCACCTGGACCCAATACTGACTGCTAATGTGAACATTTCCGGCTCCGTTTTAATAAGTTTATACAAACCGTCTAACATCTTCTTCAATCAAGACACAAACAGCTGAGTAAATAAATAAATAAATAAAATTATTGTTGAATCCTGTAATTATAGTATTGGGTGAAACTAACCACCAGTGTCCCCCACTGCTGTCTGTACTTATCATCATTACGATGCAAACCATCAGCGCCACTTGATCTTCATCTAATCTTGGTCTCCCTGATCCATATCGGGTCTTGGATTAGGGAGTGAAGGTCCATATAAATCACCAGATACATTACTGGCATAAAAATCTTTAATGAAAAGATTTTTATTTCTGCTCATGTTTTTCATTAGCAGAAATATCAGATCTTACCACGACTATCAATACATGTTGCATCCAAGCAGCCCTTTGTTGCACACTGCTGATGTTGTGATTCGATGTATTGCACATCGAGTTAGAGGCAGAACTGCACTGGGTACAATCTTCTACTTATGAATAATTAAAGGAATCTTTAAAGGAAACATTTATGATTACAACTAACTTATATTTGATTGGGAAATGAGCAGCGCAGCGATAGGTTTGAATCCTGACCAGCACCTTCCTGCACACTGTTAGTTTGTTTTTCCCACGTTTGGTTCTCCGGTGCCTCCACCTTCTTCCCGCTGTCCTCGTTTAGTTTCTCACAGGTGTGAATTGTGTGCACGGCTTTTTGTTCTAGCTGCCTGGGCTTTGCCCCACGACAGGCTGTTGACTTGTCCATGTTGTACCTTGGACGAGTCAACAGCCTCGGCCTGTCCCAATTTACACAGGACATGGCGAGGTACATCCTCCTCAGAAATGACTTTGTTGCACTTATTGAAAGCTCAAACAATTTCCAATGTTATGTTAAAATGTTATATAACCACATGTATATGATAGACTGTATTATCTGCACACCCACTGGTAAGAATCAACTCAACAACTAAACAACTACAACTGCAAAGCTCCCAAAACTGCCCTAACAAGTGTTTACTGATGAAGCCGAACCCTAAACAAGCCAATTTGCATATGCCCACACACACACACACACACACACACACACACACACACACACCCTGGTGCTCTTCAGGCAGACCTGGCACCATGCCGGAGCTGAAACGTCGGCATTCATCAGCAGCACAAAGAAGGGAACACGGATGAAAGACAGAAACAAAGCGAGAAAAGGAACACAAATAAGGAGAAAACAGGCAAACAGGAAGGAAGTTGCTGCAGCGGATGTTGCGACGACAGGCAACAACATGAGGCTGAAGTATAAATCTGAGAAAGAATACCTCGTTTCTTGTTCACACTACTTTGGGAGGGCAGGAGGGATGTTCCTCTTGACTGCTACAAGGTGGACCTGTCTGCCTCCCTGGATCTTTATGCTTTGCTCTAATCTTTTTTCCCCATTTCGTCCTTTTCTTTCTCTACCCATATTTGGCTCAGTGCAGATCCCTTCCTTCCTTCACACCATTATTGCTGTATAGACCTGTTGTTGCCTTTTAGTCTGCTTCTGTCTGCTGAGCGTCCCACACCAGACATAACACACAATGAAGCACAGATGGACGTTATTTTCCCAGTTTGCACGTCCCAGAGCAAATCGGCAAACGGCAGAAAGAACACACTGAAGTTTAGAGGATAAAAACAGCAGAGGATACCTTTTTTCTTTAAGCTCTGAAGACGCCAGACTGTCCCGAGTGTCCTTGCATCCCTCTGTCAAAGGGCTGGACGGCGGCCAAGTCGGGGGCATCCCTCACAAGCTATTTCCCCGGTTCGGTCTCAGCATCCCTTGGCGCTGATTTCCTCACGCAGCAACACAACATGGAAAACACAGAAAGGCACACAGGGGCTGGATATTTGCCATTTTTCATGCAGCGAGTTAATGAAGCACAAAACGATTGGGAAGAAATCAGCAGACGGAGGGCACGACGATCCCATCCAGCGCTGACAGCAGCGTCACTGAGCGCGGCTTTTATTTTGGTGCAACACAAAGTCCCAACTAAGAATGTAAAATATCAGCACCCATGCATGCTTATCCTTGTTAAGTTACTGGTTTATGCATGATTTATGTGTGAATTACACAAAAAATAGTATCTTAAATGAGAATGTGTTTTCCTAGCTTATACATTATTTGAAGGGCTGCTGCAGGTCATATTTATTTATTGCTATTGGATTTTGGCTTCTGGGCGTCCAGAAAGTTTTCCAAGGCTGCGGCCAGATGGATGAGACAGATAAAATTGGGCTGGCATACTAATAAAAAAAAAAAGAAGAAAAAAACAGCTTCGAGTTTTTTTATGCTGTCAATAAGTGAGTATCACTTTTCAGTATCATTAAAAGTTTAATTTAACTGAAATCATTCATAGGTTGCCATGTTTGATGCATTTTTGTGTTCATTTAGTTATCTCATCGCTAATGGAAATCCAAAATTGAGTTTCTCGGAAAAATCAGCGTAGCATGAAAGACCCGATCCTACTGGAGAAACTAAAGGAAATGAAACTAGTAGAGGAGTTAACTTGGTGCATTTAGTGGTTTCATATATCTGTTCTGATCAGGAGGTTCAGGAGTTTGACAGCAAGATCCTGCAAAACAAAAAAGAAAAATGCTGGAGAAGCTCATGAGTCTATGAATTACAGGTTGTCATGATGCACTGGTCGGTATTCGGTAGGTTGTTGTTTATATCATTTCCTTTTACTTTTCTTGATGTTTTGCAAAACCTGATTTTTTTTTAACCCATTAAAAGTTTTAATGTGTTTGGAGTATGCTAAAGTTGGAAAATGTATTAACCTCCCATAATTTAAAAATTATGGGACATTTGTAGGATTTGTTTTAAAATTAAAATGTTAAAGGTTTAAAATGAGCATAATCTAGAAAGCTATTTAGACAGATGGTGGACAATAATGAGTTAATTTCTAACTGTAAAATACATTTTGATTTGATCATTTTTTGTTTGATAATTCAAGTTTTAATAAGGTTGCTATGTTTGATTCTGTCACAAATGTGTTCCTTATACTGTAAAATGTGTTGTTTATCAATTTGCTAAACTCAAATAAAACAGAAAGGAAAAAAAAAGAAAGAGTTCAACAACATTTCAAATATGGTTTCCTTTTTATTTCCTCCAAACAGGAAATACGAGACTTTTTCTTTTAAATAATTAATTCAGCAGCAATTTATAACATTTACAAAATTAAAAAGAAACAAAAAAAAACAGCACAGAGGGTGGAAATCATAAATATTCACAGTATCAGTTCTGAATCAATCACAGTTTCTTTTTAAGAATCCTCCTCAAATTAAATTCCTGACTCATTTCCTGTCGGAGAGGAAGATCCCCATTTCAGGTGTCATACTGCAGCAACGTAGCTGCTGGTGGTCGTCAGTGTGCCACGCATGTGCAAATTCAAGTAACTTAAAATTGCTCGCAAACATTGTTGACATTTGATTCTGCACACATTTTCTTTCGCATCATATTTAAAGTGCTTTTCCTTCACAACCCGCGTCTGCGAGCGTTTGGCTTGATGCACGTCAGATTTGACAGATCTTAACGTGATACGGAAAGTACCCTGGTTATATAATAATAATAATAAAAAAAACAATTATTGGAATAAATCCAGGCACCTCTTTGGTCAGGAAAGGAAAACATCATTCAAGTAGTTTTTTTTGTGTGTCTAAGGGTAAAGAAAATGTAACAGAGCAGGAACTCTCCTCCTGTCGCCTCGTCGACGTTGTGTTTTAACTTTTTCTCTGCAGACTGTGGTTTTTCTCTCAGACTTATTCGTCCCTGCTGCTCCTGCGGCTCGATGAAGAATAGACGCTGCTGCCGCTACTGCTGCTGGATCTGCGTCGCTCGTCCAATCTCTGGGCGTTTTCCTCCCTCCGGCTCCACCTTCCTCCCTCATCTCCAGCAGCAGCTTTCCTCTCCTTTCCCGGTTTCTCCGCTTTCTGCATCCTTTCCTCGTTTCTGCTTTTGCTTTGCATGAATTCCCAGGTGGTGAAGCCTCTTTGAGAGCCTGCAGGCGGCTCAAAGGAGGGCGTGCTTCTGTCCCTGCAGTGGCTGTAAGCAGGTGGCGAGTGTTGAGTCCCCAAATGTCTGTCTTTATAGCTATAGTCCGCAGATTGACGGGGATAACTGTAGTCGTAGAAACGGTCTTTGTTTTGACTATAAATGTCCAAGGATGCGTCTCTGTGTCTTTTAGCTACATTTTGATCAGGCACATAAGTGGATCTGGGAGGTTTTCTGCTGTAACAAGAAGAACTCTGGTCACTCTCTCTCAGCAGCTCTCTCCTCTCCGTATCTTTTGAAACCGAGTTGAACGCAGTTCTCTTTGGCACCGGGGAATCCCAGTCTCTCCTCCTTTCCTCTTCCCTCACTCCTGGTTTTGACCTCTCACCCTCTCTCCGTCTCTCATTAGTTCTCTCTCTGTCCCTCTCCCTCTCACCGCCACAAGAGGGAGCCACACTAGAGTACGACCCAGCAGAGGCAGAGTTTCTCTCCTCCTGGTCTCTGCCTCCCGCGGTCACCCTGTTCCTGTCTCTCGCTCTCTCCGTTGATCTGAGACTCTTCTGTTCATTGTCTTCCACCGACTCAATGTTGGTCCTCGTCTCCGACGGCTGAAGCGGAGTGGCCCTGACTTCTCCTTTCGTCACATCTTTTTCAGTTTTCTCCCGCTTGGAGGGAGGTACCTGGAAAAGAAGTTAAATGTGACGTTTTTGTACATGGAAAACATCCTGCGCTTTGGTTGCTTTGATAAAAGAGAAGGCAAAGATGAGGAAGGTGCAAAAACAAACTGAAGATAGTTTGGTGACAAAAATCCATACAAGACATTTGTTTTCGGATTGATTGTTTTTTATCTTGTGCAATTCAAACAAACAGCCTGCTACTTAGCTTGTTAAGAAAGGCATTGCCTAATGCACTTTCCAAAAGCATTAGACAGTGAAAGCTCTGTCAAATGCGCCAATCAAATATTTTACTCAATTGATTTCAATCAACTTTTTTTTTCTTGCCACAATATAAATGGTAATTCCTTTTCCAATTTAAGAAATCAAAAATAAAACTGTCAACAAAAAGATTAATAATAATAACAAATCAAATCAAAGTAATATTTCCTTTTCTCATAAGAAAAGCCCTAAGCATCAGTGGAAATCTACAATTACACTTCATTTCTTCAAGTCCTGGGATGTACAGTGAACAAAAAGACAGCATTACTCCTACAGAACATATTATAGCTTACATAAAAATGTAATATGCAACATGAGACATGACTGCCACTTTTTCCTTAAGAGGTAAAAGCACAGATGTTGTGCAACAACAGTAAATCACTTATCCATTCATTCTCTTTCTGAAATCAGAATATTTGATTATTTGTATTCGGTCAGAGCTGCACAGCTCTGCAGCCAAACAGGCTTTCAAGAATAAAGATGCTCTCACAGTTCACAACTTTACAGCATAAATGAAAACAATCTGTAGAACGTCTAGAAATGTGGACTCTCACCCCTCGCTCTGAGCTTCCCAAAAGACTGTCTGTTGCTGTAAGTTCAACCTTCCTGTTATCTGGTGAGGACTCACTCCCTTTTTAAAAGTTGCAGCCTGAATGAAGAGCAGACATACCTCTGTGAAAAATACAGTTTCCTGTCTAGAAACTTCTGCCTTCATTTTAAGCCTCCAACACAGAAAAAACAGGTCGAGCTTCGAGTGATCTACCCACAGTTGCAAACCTCATCAGAAAAACCTGTTGGTACTTCGCTTAGCGCAGTGATTCATTAGTAAGAGAATAGATAGCTGCAAACTGAGGTCTGCAAGATCAAGAATAACGAAAAACAAATAAATAAACTGCTTAGACATATCTGGATGAAGGCTGAATTTCTACAGCCGTTTGTGTTGCAACTGCTGTCAGGAGTCACACAGCCGGATAAAATCAAGCCCTGAAACCAGTTGCTGTCATACTAATGTAGCTTCTTCTGCACAGAGAAAAACGACAACAAACTACTGCATTACCTCTAGATTCAGCTGTGTGGGTTCATTCTGTGTGACTTTAGCTCGGTCGTTTGATTTCTCTTCCAGAGGTTTTCCTCCCGCCGTCGTCGCCTCCTGGCTGCCCTCAGCACCACGGCTGCTCGTTAAAGAGGCTTTACTGCTTTTACAAACACACACAACACACAAACAGGTTCAAACAAAATCATAAATAATGTAGTGAAGTAACGTTTTAAAAAAAATATGTAGTCCTTAGAAAACCCTTTGAACATTTCCGCATGCAGCATATTCCACTGCACAGTGTGACAGGAGTCACTCTCAAGCCGCATCAGACTTTAGAACCACAAACCTTTACTGCATAAAGGTTGTGCTTCATTGTGGAAAAAAAAAGTGAAAAAGTGATCATCTGAAAAGTGTGGCATGCATTTGAATTTAGTTTAGAAATAAAATCCAGTGAAAGCAATCGTCGTCGGGCTACATGACCCTACAAATACAGCGACTACTCTCGACTGAATGGTTGAGAGAAAAACATAACCACGTGTTGGACCGATCCACTCAACATCCAGACCAAAGTCTAAATGAGAAACTGAGGCAACAGTTGAAAACTGGTGTTTTTAGATACAGACTCCACTGAGCTAAAACTATTTTTAAGCAAAATGGATGACAATAAGACCGCATTGATTGAAGTGGGCTGAAAAGAAAAAGCACAACAAACTTTTAGATATCTGGAAAAACTCTGAAAATAAGATACCGTCGTTGTTGCCCCATTCAAATGACAACGATTTGCTACTTTGTGTTAAATTAACATCAGACTCTAAAATAACACATTAAAGTTCATGAAGTTAATGCGGCAAAATGTGAAAAGTTCAAGGGTATCAACACTGTTCGGACACTTGGTTTGTGGAAAAGCCCACTGATTATATCACACAATTGAAAGAAAAGCTAATAAAGCCCCTTACCAACTGCAATTCATAACGAACTTGAAACAGGACTCGGAGTAACTCTGACCTGCTGTGCTTTAAAGTGTCGTTCTGTCGGTGGATTTTTGTTTTGCTTCTCTGTGAGCTGGACCTCGCGGCGTTGTCTTCTCTCTGTGCTTCGCCTCCGTTTCCTCTGCCTGCTCCACCTTTCTCTAGATGACGAAGAACACTCTTGTGATCTCCACAGCCATCTTTTTCTCTCTCTGTCTTTTCTTCCTTTCCCGTTTTTTGCTCCCTGTCCTCCACTCCTTCAAGTGCACAGTGCCATAAATCCAAGTCGTCATCCTCTCTCTTCTTCTTCTCCCCCCCGTCCTTTTCTTCCCGCTTAGGGGTTTTCATGGACACATCCTTCTTGTCAACACTAGAGGCAGCTTTGTTTCCTGACTCTCTAACATCTTTTAAAAGAAACAATATTTTCTCCTGTGACTTAACTCCAGGGCTTGATTCTCCCTTTTCTTTTGTTTTTGTGTTTTCGTCCGTAGCCTTCTCCTCTGTAACTTTTGACAGCTCTGTCCTCTCGGCAGTGCAGATCTCCGAGCCAGAACAGTTCTGCTCAGTCTTCTCATCCTTCCTTTTCCCGTCCAAGTTGATATTGATACTTATCTTCTTCTGAGAAATTACCTTTACCCCTCCTTCCCAGATGTCTTTTTTAGCCAGAGGCGATGCCTCACTCTCTTTCTTCTCCTCCTCAGTACTTTGCGCTCGTCTGTCAGACGACTTCAGAGATTCACTTTCAAGGCTTTTGGGTTCTTCTGCAACTTTAGGTCGGAGACATTTGCTACTTTTAGTCTTAGTAGGAAGATCCTTGTGTTTTTTCTTTCTCTCCTCATCCTGTTTCTGTCTCTTTTTGTCCTGCTCTAATTTTGAGTCAGACGTTTTGCTGCCTTCGGGGTGCTGGTGCACTTCAGACATATTTGAATCTGTGCTGGGTTTTGTTTTGCGTTTTCTCTCTCTGTTTTGACAGGAGTTCAAACCTTTGTCCTTTCTAGGCTCTTGCTGTGTTTCTAATTTAGTTTTGTCTTTGGGTTTTTCTCTCTTTTCTTTGTATAGAGGTTGATTTGGTTTTAGAAGAGGCTGGATCGATTTTAAGGAGTCGCTGGCAGTTCCTTTGCGCTGTAGCGGCGAGCCGTCCTTGCAGCTGTTGGGCTCAGTTTTGCGCCTCCTCTCGTCTTGCCTGAGAACGTTTATGGAGCCGGAAGAGTCAGGAGATGGTGACTTCTCTGGTTTTTTCTTCTTCTTCTCATTTCTCAGGGTGATGCAGTCTTCGACCTTTCTCTTTGCTTGCAGGTTGTCGTCCGTTTTCGCTTTTTGTCGACCTGCTTCCTCGCTGCTCTTTGTTAGAGAGTCTGGTAGACTGCTATCCCTCTCGAGGTTTTCCTTCATGTTGTCCCTCGGCTGAACCTGGACTTCTGACGGCGTGAAGGGTCTGTCATTGGAACAACGAGAGGGTGAAGACTGGTCGTCGTTGACTTTAGGGGATGAACAGCTGTCGCTTGAGAGGTGACATATCGGGGAGTGACGGTCATTTGAGGAATTAGAGGGAGGAGAGCCGCTGTAATTGGAGTCCTCAGATGTAGGCAAGCCGTCGCCCTTCCTCACCGTCTCTCCCTCTTGTTTTAGGTAGAAAGAGTCTTGACTAAACAGTGGCGGCGGTGGAGGCGGGGGAGGGAAAGGCAGATGGTGAAACTGGCTGATGTAGTTACTGAAGTATTTATCATACCAGTCTTGGTACTCCTTCTTCCACTGAAGGTAGCACTGCCTCTCCAGCTCCAGGCAACTTGTGTCACTCAAACCCTTAAGACCTGAAGACTTTCTTGCTTCCCTGGCTGAGCGCTCCCCCCGCCTCTTCGAGCCGTGGCCGCTCAATCCCGACCGCTTGCCGTGGTGGCGGTTCTTCTGGCTGTGGTCCGAGGACGACTTGGATCTGGAATGGGAGCTACTTAGAGGCGAAGAAGACGAGGACGGTGTGGGAGAGCGAGGTCGTTTGTAGCCAAAAGGCCTGCAGGGGTTGGAGTGGCTGTGGAAGGCTCTGTGACCTGAGTGAGGAGAGCGATGCCTGGAGGGAAGAAAAAAAAGAAATGGAGTTGGACAAATCTCACTCAAGGCAATACTGATGTTTCAAGAATGAAAGCTGCATAAACAGCTAATATAAAATGTTAGAGAGAATTCAGAACGTGAGCTTTGTAATCATTTTACATGTAATTTAGCGTAGTAAAATGCTGTACATCAGTAAAAGCTGATCACACCTTTAATTGCATAACAATTGTTAACCATGAACTGCTAGCTTATGAAGAGACAACAGGTAGAAGAGAAAAACTAGAGTTGCTCCACCATATCAGATCAAGAAGGCTAAACTGTATACAGCAACATGTTTACGGCTTTGCAATTCATGTAACCAGTGATTGGACTAAATTCAAAAACAAAGAACTTGAGAGTCCAGAGGTGAGGTCAAGTCTCAAGTTAGGCTTACGTCTTTTCTCCCAAGTTCAAGTCAAATCCAAAGTAAAGAGATCAATCTACCAAGTTAAGTCCAAAGACATGCAAGTTGAGTCAAAGACCTGAACTTTAGATTTCAAACAAGTTATTCTGGGTCTGGGCATCCTATGCTAAATGTCCATAAAACCGCAGGGAGATTCTTACTGCACTTGAAGTGGTCTTGAGCCAGAAACAAAGCCCCTCATCGAGCAGGAGAAAGAAATACCTTGATCTGGAGCGGGAGCGGGATTCAGAGCGACTGGATGATCCAGAGTAAGAGCGGGACGATTTGGATTTGGAAGACTTGGAGACAGAGTGAGAAAAGGACCGTTTGTGAGGCGACCTGTGTGAGAGAGATGAGAGGATATATCCAGGAACTATTCTTTAGTATCAGTTCTTGGAACTGATTATGTTTTCTAGAGAAATATTTTTTTTTTTCAGATCAAAGAAAAAAAGACAGAAAAACAGACCTGGAAAAAGTCACTACTGATACTTTTCTGATGCTCTATGGACAATACTTTCTTATGTCTTTCTTACATTTCAAACAGAGATCACACAATGCAACCCACAGAAACCAAAGGATCTATTGCTGATAATTTAAATGTTTGTTTTTATTATTTTCTGTAGAAATCAAACTTCTCTCCACTCTGACCTGGTTTCCAGGTGTTTTTATAGTTGCAAAATTTCCTGAAATCCACACGTTGTTCTGACATGAGGCTCAAGCATTCTGGTGCAGCCATACAGTGAAAAAACATTTGGAGAAATTTGATAAAAATATGTAGCTAAGAATTTTTTTTTTTACAAAATTCAATTTACTTCTCAAAATAATTGATAACCTGGATGCTAGTTTTTAGGGGAGGGGATTTTAGCTAAATTGAAACTATGATTTACAACAAAATAAAGCAAATACTGACCATGACACGTTGCTGTGTAGGGAACGAACTATGTCTAAATTTGAATTGATTGATTTTATAGAAAAGTTTGACAAGTTGTTTCAATGTTAGTCAAAAACACTTGAATTGTTGGGGTTTGCTTTACAAAGATATTAGACATTAAATCTAAATTTAAATTTCTTATTTCCAATTCAAAACAACAAAGTTATTATATTCTCCAAGAGCCGCTTCTGCTTCTGCATAATAAAGTTATTTGAAGAATTTGGACAACATGCGACCCACTGCTAGACTTTAAAAGACGTAAAGAAGCTTAAGAAGAATTTATGAAAACCTAGTGAGTATTAGTACTGCACACTGAAACGCTTTAGGAATTAAAATGATAATTTAAACATGGCTGCCTGTGATAGATGTCAAACATCTGAATATTTGCTTTACCTCTCTTTTTTCTTCCTCTGAAACCTGTACCACTCCTTGGGGATTAAAACAGGGATAGACGATGTGGTGGAGGAGGAGCAGAGGGACGTGAGCGGGGCTCCAGGTGGGATTGGGAGCTTCCAGGCGGGTGTGGTTGGCGGGTATCCAGGGAGGTAGCTGCTGAGAGGCTGGTGGGTTGGAACAAATGTGTGGAAGGGCGGCGAGCAAAACAGAGGCGAGGTTGTGGTCTGTAGTGAGGAGTACGATGATGAAGAGGAGGGAGTTCTGTGCTGCTCCGAGTTGGACTCAGTCAGGCTTCCAGCAGGATAAGTGGACACGCTGCTGAGGAGCAGAGCAAAAACATCTCAGACCAAAAGAGACGGAATTAAAACCAGAAACGCTCTCAAACACACACCTGTCCCTGGAGGTCGATGAGCCAGAGGGTCTAGTGGTTGAATCTGTGGATTAAAAAAAAAAAAAAAAAAAAATCAATTTAATCTAATTACTAACGGAAACAAATACCAAAAAAAACAAAAACAAACAGAAGAGAATATAAAACTACAGATTAAGAGTTTCTGACCTGAAGATGGTTGGCTTTGTTTGACACATAGAGTCTGAAGCTGTTCTGTTCCCTCCATAGAGTGTATCTGAAGAGTCAGAAAGATTAAACATTATTAAGAACAGACAGTATGGTTGTGTGTTTCATTGACATCCAGTCTCCTCACTAGTGGGATCAGCTGGGCAGGAGCAGCAGGCAAATCTTTATTAGGAGCCAGGCCAGATGGAGCAACGGCCTCTAAGTCATCGGGAGTCTTTTCTGGTTTCTCACTGAAGACAAAAAAAGAATAAAAATTAATACCTTCATTTTTATTACCATAGTTTATTTATAATTTGTCAAAGAAAACCTTAGAAAAATCAAACCTTTAATTAGATTACATTTATTCAGTGAAGAAACAAATGATTTTAGCAGATTTCCAGGTGTCACCGTTGTTGGTAACAAAGCAAGCCATTCAGAAATGTAATTGAAGAATTTCCTTAATTTATATAAATTGATCAGATTTTTATTTTTCATTGATCCCATTTGCAACTGTGCCACCAGTAAGATCTGCTGGAGATTTGTTGAACAATGTAAAGTGAGCTATAGATTAAATGCAAATAATATACATAAAACTTCTGAGAAAAAAACAAGCAATAAATAAAAAATAAAATAAAATAATAATAATAATAATAATAAAGAAAACAGTCAAGCATGTCGGTAAGCCTCTCCATGAAGATTCAAGCAGCAAAAATGGTATGTCCTTCACCTCCAATATACACTGTAAAATTACAATTCATACTGTCCTTTATCACTTATGTGTGATTATTTACTTGTTGGACGTCACTCCAAGGCTTTGCTCAGGCTGGGTCGATGTGCTCTCGGAGGAGTTCTCAACAGGGGAAGGTTCTGGAGTTGCGGGGCGGCCTTCGGCACTTTGTGATAAGAGTGGGGATTTTTCTGGTCTAGGCTTGTTCGCTATCGACTCCTGAAAACAAGACACGATGAGAAAAACTAACTGAATGCAAAAAAGCCTGAAGAGAACCAACGTGTTGTATTTTAACAAACGATAATAGCTTCAAAAAAAGTGCTAGATGCAGACAAGAAACTTCATGTCTGAGTATATTATTTACCTGCTCAGTGCAGGGTGACTGGAGAGGTTTCTTGGTCTTGTTCTGAATGGTGGAAGTGGTCAGAGTGGGGACAGGGCTTGGCTTTGGGGTAGCGTTCTGAGACAAAGACGTTTTCTGGATTTTGCCCGAGCCTCGTTCTTTTTTAAAGTTATTCACAGCCTGCGTTGGGTGTTACAAAAACAGTCAAATTATTGCAATGTAGGCATTTGCATGCAAACGGAGGCCTAGACAGAAGAGATGGATGGAGTATTACATTCAGGATGTCTGTTGACTTACCTGTCTAAGAAATTTATTGGCAATCAAGGTATCAGGGGAGACGTCTGATTGGCCACATGTGGGGCACACATGGGTCTCCGACTCAAGCAAGGCAGTTCGAATACCTGGACGCAACAAAAATGTTCTGCTTTTCAAAACAAAGGTTTAGCAGGATTTTTATAACTTTGGGGAAGGAAACTGGTTCTCTTACACCACGAGTAAAGTTAGTCAGATGCAAACTCACAATCGTCACAGTAGCTGTTTCCACAGCAGGGTATGACCACAGCGTCACTCAGCAAGTCATGACAGATTAAACAGAGGAGTTCATCAGGTATGGGTTCTTCCTTTTCTTCACATTTAGGTTGCTCCTGTGGAATAAAAGGAGGCTTCTCCTTCTTGCCAACAGCATACGCCTCACTGCGATGGTAAAAAGGGGAAAAGCACCAGGTCTATATGCAAACCTACTCACTAAATTGTTTCATCTGACCCAAAAAAGGAAAGAAACTAAACTATTCAGACAAAATAACAGATCAACTTTGTTCCACACTCACGCATCTATGGCAGGAATTGCATAACGTCCACAACTGGTCAGCATGACTCCCTTAATATTAGGATCGTCCACCTCAACCATGAAGGACCGAGGGATTCCTGTGCTCTTCTTTATCCTCGGAGGAGCCTCAAAATTTTTATCCTGCAGTCAAACGCTTTCTTTCAGATTTACTGCAAAGCATCATGCAAACTGGATTGTAAACATCCAGTCCAGTGTATTTAACCAAACTTTAAAAACCATGAAAAGAAAACAGCAGCTTAAACACATTGTTACCTCAATGTGTTGGGTAATTACACTCATTTCCTCTAACAATCTCCATGACAAGGTGATGCAGACAACAAAGAAGCAAATGAGTTTTGATGTCAAAGATTCATAATACTCCATTTGAAGGACAAGGACACCAGGAAGTTGAATAAAACACATGGCTCAAAACTAGAGCTTTGGAGAACTTGTTGACTTGCAGAGTGTGTAAAGGCACATTTCAAATAATTTTAATGTTGCACAAAATTGCAATATTTTTCATCTGTCACCTCAGAAAGCAAAACCGTTACTTTATAGAGATTTATACACAGTAAAATATTTCAAGTTTATTATTTTTTTTTTTACCATTTTAATGATTTTGGTTTACGAGTAATGAAAAGCCAAAAATTCAGCATCTCAGAAAATCAGAATATCACATAAGATCTAAGATGTGATACATCTCAGATGAAGATGCATGTATAAACCAGTCACCTGATTCAGGTGTGTTGGATTGGATCTAAAACTAGCATAGCACTGGCTTGAAGATGGGAGTTGGACGCCACCGACTTAGGTTTTCTGTATACATTTGGCTTCAGAAAATTAATTCAGAATCACACTCTACTCAATTCTACGATAAGAGTATTAGGCCAAGACAAAAAAATTCAGACAATAAAGTCACAGCATTACGAGAATAAAGTTGGAATTATACGAGATTATTGTAATATAAGTAATATCAGAACGAAGTCTTAATATCGCAAGAAGTACAGGAAGAAAGTCCAGTCGTAAAATTTCGATGAGTTGTAATAAAAAGGGAATAAAGTCATAATATAACAAGAATAAAGTTGAAATATTATGACTTTATTCTCGTAATAGTACAACTTTATACTACTAATTTTAGATATCGTTTCATTTTTGTTAGCGCAGCTCTAATATTCTGTTGTACAATTCACTGTTACAAATCATATTTATTAAAAATAAACAAAGACAAATAACTACTGGTTAGTTTTAAAGTGATTTGCATCTCCAAAACAAAGTTGTTGGTGGTTGAGCATTAAGCTGGAGAAGAACTGAAGGTTCACCATAAATCCAGCAGCCTGGTGCCCTGCAGACAGTCCTCTGGGGTCAACCTGAAACTGTTTAATTGACCTCAGGGGGTTTGGACATTTCACCATCAGCTAAAGCAACACTGCTGCCAAGAGACGGACCTCTCAGGTGACACTGCATGTCTTTTTTTATTTCTTCTTAAAAGCAAAACTAAAATATTAATGCAAATTATCCGGTTTTATAAGTAAGCCACATTGACTGACTGCAGCAGTCCTTTAATTAAATAAAAAATGCATTAAGACATCATCGGTGTGTTGGAGCTGATCTAAAACTGTATCAGCTCAAACGTTTGCTCAATAAAAAAAGCCTCTAAAATCTCACACAAAAATACAGAACATTTACATTTTGTTTATCGACAAATCTGCCTGACGAATCCAGAAACACTTGAGATGCAGGCCTGTACAGAGAGCGCATATCATGCACTTACCCCACTCCCTGGGCAGTTCCTGATATGGTGTCCACCGTTCCCACAGCGATAACAGGAGTAGTTTTCTGGAAGGGTAGGACCAAGCTTTGAGTTCATCCTACAGAATAAAAAAAAAGGCAAGGATGAACATGATTTACAACAAATTAAAAAAAAAAAGTAACTTTTGATCAATCTTCATAAATTCAATAGATGACTATCCTGAAACACTTACTTCATCATTTCACAGCTGGACTGATTCATCATAACTCTGATCTTATCCTCTTCTGAGACATCAGCTTCAGCCAAGTTAGCCAACTGCATCTACATGGATAATATGGACGACATAAAGTTAGTCAAATTTACTGCAGTTTGTTTTAAACTGGTGCAAAGAACCCCCTCGCCCCCTCTAAAATACACAAGATAAAAGCTGGCATACCTTGGAGAAAAATGACAAAGCCCTGGTAGAGCTGGACTCACTGATCTGTTAAAGTTGGGGGAAAAAAAAGAACATTGAATTTTTGAAATGAATGAACTGAATTAAAACCACTCTTATAAAGTGGTAAGGACTACAACAATGACACAGTGCCCTGCCGGTGTACGCCTACACACTGTCCTCCATGTATAAAACTGTAAACTAACTTTTTCAGAGACTTTGCAGCAGCTACTGAAAGTTAATAGCAAATTTCAGTGGCATTTGTATAGATCTTTATGAAACAAATTGTGTAAAATACAATAGTGGCTCCAAAATGATCATTTCATTTTGCCAATGGTATGTTACCAATATTACGGCTGTATCAGTTTGCATTAGCTTTATTCTCAAGGCAAACGTGACCAAGCTGATGTAAATGATTGCAGAAATGAGCAAATTAGTGAGTGAGAAACTTAAACTGTAAAGTTAACTTTTATTTGTACCATTTATTTATTTGCAGTTGACAAAAACAATGCATGGTTCTCAATTTTTGCTTTAAAAAAAAATCTAAATTTTAACCCCCTTTTTCTGATCTTTTCTAAGTATATAATTCAGTCTAAATGCAACCGTTCTTTGAAAGCCTTAGAGGTTTGCTGCAGAGGACATTAGTAAAAGATCATCATAAAGACCAAGGAGTCCATTTAATCTATATTGAAAGTTTGGTCCAGACTGCCAGATTATGCAAACAGCCAAATAAGAGCATTACTAAGAGAAGAAGCAATGAGGTAACTTTGGAGGAGCTGCAGAGATCCATAACTTAAGTGGGAGAAGCTTGGTACATTTGGGGTGTATCAATTCTCCAGCTATAGCAAAATATATTGGTGGCAGCATCATGCTTGAAGATTTCATTTTGGTAAAAATGTCTGAACCCATATTTTTTGTTCCTTTCACATCTCAGTCTATCATACAAAATAATTTGCACGTTGTGGTTGTAATGCAACATCATGTACAAACATTTAATATGAATACCTCTGCACGCATACTTCTGCATCTGTACACAGATAACAGTAAAGAGTAAAAAGCTTGTCATCTTGTCCATGTGCAATTTTACAGCAACAGTGTTCATTTTTTTTATATTTACTAAACCAAACAACGAATTAATGTCCAAAATGTGTTAACTGTAAAAAAAAAAAAACTCACAAAAACATATCCCAGATTTTTACAAATCACTTTATTGAGAAAGCAAACACAAAAAGCCGAGAAGAGTAAGCAGTCCGTGTGAAACGGAAATTATTAAGGGGCAGATGCTTCGCCTACTGAAAAACCAGAAAGAATATTAGGTCAGAACATCAATTCATACAATTTTCCCCCTCTAAATTAAAGAAAAGTGCAACTCTGAAAAGGTCAGCACTGTAACATTTAGGCCGAGTACTGTCAAATCTGATTGTTTTATTCTTAAAGCTAAAACATTCTTAATCTTCCTTGATCAGACTTATGTTTGTAAAAAGTAAGTTTAGTGAATAATAAAATAATCTTGTTGGGTAGTCTACAGTTTAGATGCCTGTCATAAAAGAAAGCAGAAAAAGCCGAGCTGAATTATAAAGAGAATTTTTTATTATTTTTTTTAAAGGAAACATTGGAGGTGGAGCCGTTTTTAAGAGCCGAGGCAGGAGGAGAAACTGCCAGCTGATGGTTGACGGCAGAGCCATCAACTTAAAACAACAGTTGGGTTTTATCAGCTGTGAATAGCTGGCATGCATGATAATGTCTGACCCACCCGTCAGACAGCTCTCACATCCCAAACAGAAATACTGGAAGAGCTCCGACAATGATCAGCGTCTGGTGATTGTTTGAATACCAGCTGAGAGTTTAGCAGAAACTTTCCTGCTTTTCAATTTGGGATTTGTTGCAAATAAAAAAAAAAAAATTAAAAAAAAGAAGGAATTTCTCTTACACACTACGCCCAAAACCCCCCCAGAAAAGTAACTTCAAACCAAGCAATTGAAATGAAACTGAACATAAAGGCTTGTTATATTATAATGTGTGTGCCTGTATGTGTCATGTTGGGTCACATACCGCTCTATGGGATCCAAAGGCTTTGGGAATCTGGACATCTGATCTTTCTCTGAAATGCAGGAAAAAAAATGTTTCAATAAACCCTCTAAGATGGGAATAAAAATATATACATTTACATTTGCTAACAGTAAAGAAAATATGCAGCTTCCTTTGTAGGTGGGCGAGTGGGAAGTAAATATATTTTAGCAGGAGTTCAGATTTTGTAGAGTAGCCCTGGACGTTTTCCAGGTCCTCTCTACAAATACAAAGTCCAGGTAGTTGACAGAACCACAGAGGGGACATTTGGTAACTAAGTCAACTTGGAAAGAACTTTCCAAGTGAAATTGCAGGTTAATTAAAATATACCATTACGTCACGCTTACCCATTACCTCTTATTTTATTTTTTAATAATCAAGCTTTAAATAAACAGAGTATGTTGCCACATGCAACTTCCATTTACCTTTGAATCTTTACAGTATTTCCTTTAGATAGATGTAGTCAGTATAAAAACGTATTAGACCAGCCATTATCGCTGACTCAGTCTGTTCCAACTAGAACCTGATCTATGAAAACTATAAAACAGCTAGAGTTTAAAGTAGCTTGGGAAAAAAAAATCAGACTTGTTTTATTCACCGATGCAATAACTGCTGTGCTAATTAGTGTTTAAGCAATATCCTGAGTCACTTAAGCAAAGCAGCCTAAATAGCTGCCTCAGTGTACTGTATAATTACCATTTCTGCTGACGCTATCAAACGTAGCTGATCCATAAATCCTAGCTGTAATCATTTAATTATCTAACTTTAAGTCTGTTGAGAAAACCCATTTACTAAGGTGTAACTAAACAAACAAACGTCTGGGGAAATCAACCAAGACACTGGAAGTGGATTTTCTAATGAAAATGTTTAGCGCTGACGGTTGTACTGTTTGAATTCACTCTGATACGTTGGATTAACCTAAACTTTTTTGAATCTTTTCTCATTCTACGCTGTTGTAAGACCGGTTGAATCAGAGTTTTTGCAGTCAACCGTTGCTCATCCAGAGGCGGGTTTCGGACCACTAAGGCTGGGTGTTGTCTTCTACAGCAGGCACGTAAACATCAGTAAGGAAAATTCAAATGCACACATACTTGTGGTTGGTCTTGCTATTTGAGCTGGACTTCACTCCAATGAAGGGAATTCTCCTGACTATGACAGAGGAGCCTTTGGGGATGTGACCACCATCTTCAGTGAACTCTAAGGGTGAAAGAGCATCAATATAAAAAGGGTTAAAACGGAAAAAATTGCAATATTAAGGTTTCCTTTCTGCAATTCGGTGTTTGAGATTAAAAATGAAATTATATAAAAACAGAGTTGTGTAAAGACAATTTGTGTTGCCTAGGGTTACAAGCACCCTCCAAACCTCTTGCTTTCATTGATCATTGTAATTTGGGTGAAACTACAGATATCAAAACATATTAAAATATCACAAGGGTCATTTATTGTACTAATTGAAGTCAAAGTGAGACTCATACCAATTCGTTTAATACAGGGATAAATTGTCATTTTTGATAATTATTGCCCAAAGAATTATCTAATTTTTTACAACTTACTGAAAAGTATACATGACTATATATTACGTACAGTCAATACTTGATTGGGTTTCCTTTTTGCATGAATTAATGCAGTACGGCTTTTAGGGGTGAAGGAACAGCCTGGACATATCACCAATTTAGAGTAGCCAATTAAGCCAAGAACATTTTTTTTAGACTTTGGTAGAAACCTGGAGTACCCCAAGAGAACCCACATACATGCAGAAAGTCCTCATGACTTCTTACTGCAAGGCAGCAATGCATCATGCCTCAATATTCCATATAAATAAGTTAAACTAGACAAAACAGTGGTTTTCCTCCTCTTTTAAGTGGAAATACACTGCTATTGCTTTTCACTGGCAGGAACGTCACTAAACATGTTTGTTGTTGTGATGGTAAATTGTTTGGAATAGATTTTTTTTTTAGGGGGTTATACAATATAAACATTCATATTGAAACTGATAAAAAAGTAAGACTCTGAAACATTAGAGGGGTTATCGCACTAGAATACAACTCAGAAAATATTTGGATTTGCAAGATTATGTCCTACCTTATTGTTTCCAAGTGTGTCACAGAAAAAAAAAAAAAGATATAAGAAACGCACAGAAACAATACCCTCGACCTGAAGAAACATGGAGATAAGGTTTAAATAGTGAAACAAAAACAAGTATTTGGGACACAAACACCCTTCATTATACTGCCCTGTTGATTCCTGAGTACGGAGTGGCTTTCAAAACGTAAAGTAACCAAGCCCCTTCGTCTTTTCCGTAGCTTGCTGCTCATAACAAGGATTTTATAAAGATAAACTTTAAAAGTGGAAGGCTTTTAAACGTCTTTTACAATCGTTACCCATTTCTTTTCCACTTCATACTATTGTGACACATAGAATCCAAATTAACTCCCAATGCTGATGCTTGCAGTTGAAAGAAAGAAAATATGAAAACATAAAGCATGCAAATACGTCACAGACAATGTGGGTCACGTTTTGTATCATTTTAATTCCTGACTCTCCAGTTAAAGGGTGTGCCTGCCTACTGCTCAGTTTGCTTCTGCATTGTGCTTTTATCTTAAATCATACAGTCTGTGGCTGCATTTAAGCCTTTTGGCCATGAGTAGTGTCTGCCTTTTCCACCCCTCGACCTTTGCTATTTTTAAACCAACATCTCCTGCAGGATAGCAGCGCTGACACCACTGATCCACCCACGTCAGGCGGTTTAATTAAGGGGCATGAGGCGTGAATGCAGCAGGAATGTTTGCCCATTCATTACACCTCTTTTGTCCCGGTGCGACTATTCTGGAGCCCCCAGTCAACCTGAAAACAGAGGTAACGGGAAGCCAGCTCCCATTAGACAGCTGTCAATGCCGGACCACGTGTTTTCTTTCAAACTTTAAACCGTCCACTTGCATTTTAACCGTTATGGCAACAATAAAGCATATCAAGCTTACAATAACATGCATTTTTTTTAATTCGTTTTATTTATTTACCTTCTTTGGTTTGTGCGTTTATGATCTGCAGGTCGCAGTCCCCGGCTCTGAGCTTCTCCCTGCCCATAATCTGCTTCTTCAAGTCAGTCAGCGAGATGTTCGGCCCATCAAAAACCACCGTGTCGTAGCTGAGTTTGGAGGAAAACTTATAATGAATATGAGCCATACTGGAAACAAGCTAAAAGCCTGCTTCTGGACCGTTAAGAAACTCAACAGCTGGTAGCTTTTCTCCTTTGACAGAACCCCCGCTTGTAACTGTTACAGAGGTGAGGAGGTGGGGGCTAGCCGAGGTTAGCAGCAGCAGCAGCAGTTTGGCAAACAGCGTCGGTGGTCTGCCGCTAACAAGCTAGGTCGTTAATTGACTCCAACTGCCGGATTTAAAGTGGGTCTCACAAGATGACATCTCCCAGTTTCACTCGGAACAGGTGCGCAGACTCAGCCCGGACCGGATTCATTCAGTTTCAAGTCTAATTTTAACTTTTATTCTCGCTAATGTCGCTTTCAATCCCGAGCGGAGTTCGCTGACAGAAACCACCAGCTGTTTCCACAAGCAACGGCTCGTCAGCAGAGTGCAAGCACCAGACCGTGCTGCGTTCATGTAAACTCCGACACCCAAGTTCCGAAACGCGTATTCTTTATTTTACACATCAAACGTTTGAGTAAAAAAAAAAAAAAAAAAAAAAAAAACAGAGTGGAAATTTCCAAAATTTCCAAAAATTCAAAAACTTATGCCATTTTAAATTCAGCCATGTATCCCGCTAGATTAAACAAAAAAGAAAACAATTTGTCATTTGTCTCCCTCCCAGGACATAGTTTGTTTTATAAAGATAAGAATTTCGGAAGTGGGTATTCTCTGCGGCAACTCCCTAAAATTGTGTCAGTCACAAAGTGTTATTTGGACACAGTTGTAATGTATTTCACAGTAGCCATCTCAACATTTTTTCTTTTTACACTTGAACGCAGCATATTTCCACAATGTAGAAGTGCACCTGTTTTCACTCTGGAGACAAGCAGGTGTAGCCAAACAAACAATGGATAACTATTAAACGTGCGTCGTTAACTTGATTTAATTTTAAACAAAATTATTAGTTGCTTTGATTATTTTTAGTAACGTAAAAATTACTCTTTCGGGTTAACATAATATAGCACTCCAAAATATGAAAAGCCAAAAATGAGTTAGGTATAATAACTAAAAGACTGAATGTTAAAAATTGTAAAGAAAAAAGAAAAAAAAATTAAACTGAGTTTTTCATGAGCCCACCAATGTGCCACCTAAAAAACCCACTAGAGGGAGACAAAGCATCGTTTGTTGTATTTGTTTGTTGTATTCCAACGAGCAGTCTAATTTCGTGACACTTAAAGTGCAGCTAAAACATGCTTCCTCATTAACTTGTATTCATTAAAATGTCTTGTAAAAAAATCATTGTTATTGTTATTATAATTGACAGCATTTATTTTTTTAATGTTTGATTACATCCACTGTGGATGGAAATGCCATAAAATTAAACATATCAGTGATTCTTGAGAATAGGGACAAAACAGGTCCTATGGATAAAGCATGAAATTTGAATAAAATATACACAAAATATATTTTTTTCAAATATCT
>NW_006800121.1:1140294-1160766 GCF_000485575.1 Poecilia formosa
TGCTTCCTCATTAACTTGTATTCATTAAAATGTCTTGTAAAAAAATCATTGTTATTGTTATTATAATTGACAGCATTTATTTTTTTATGTTTGATTACATCCACTGTGGACAGAAATGCCATAAAATTAAACATATCCGTAAATTTGGGTTTAGTTACTAACTATATTCATATTAAGCGTACGTTTGAGCTTAAAATCGTAAAGAAAGAAGCAAGAACTGTATGAGTCAGAGCTTTACTGACATCACCAGGTTGGTGGTGGAGGGGGAGACACCATATACATACACATGACAACAAAGCATGCAGCCGCTAACGGCAAGCTGGTTGGCTGGATTGAGATAAATGAAGGGATAGAAAGGACAGATTTGAGAAGTGTGTTCTGCTCTCAGCTCTCTTCCTCCTCCTCGGTCTTTTTTTTTTATTTTGCTTTCTCTCTGTCTTTGCTGCCTGCCTGCTCTGCTCAGAGGAGGGATTTGCCCTATCTTCCCTGGCTTAGTGCACCATCGTCAAAGCAGTGGGTGGATGGGAAGACGCAGAAAGAAGAAGAAGAGGAGGGAGAGGATGAAAGGGAAACAGCTGCTGCCTTTAAACTGACTTTCTTCTTATCGTGATGTTATAGAGGATATGTTCACTGACTCAGCCATCAAAGAGCAGCTCGGAAACAATTACACCCTCGGTTTTGTGTGTTTTCTGAGCATGTGTGCGTGTGTGTGTGTGTGTGCGTGTGCGTGTGATTTTCAGTCTGTAATCCCAGCAGAACATGTTTGAAGATGGCCATGGTGTTGGAAAAAAAAAACATTTAAACCTTTATGGATAAGTGTGGAATGACAAAAATATAAAGTTTCTGAGAGGTGCTGGGGGAAACAAAATGGTAATCTTTAGACTTAGTATTGTTTATTTGATCACCATGTGTGGCACTTTTGTATGATTGTACAGGAAATGGGTTGTGTCTGTTGCAAGAAAACTAGTTGAGTAAAGAGAAACAGATTTGAAAATGTAACTGAAGAATTTTGGGGAAACGTTTTAGTCGATGTGCGCACAATATTGGAGGATATAGAAGCCATAGCCACAATTTAGGTGGTTTTTAGGTTTTACTTTTTTGTAAAAGTACATTTACAACCTAAAACAAAGTGCCACAGTGGATAAATATGCAATAAAGTCAAGCTGAGCTGCTTGGCTTTATTGCAATCAGCTCAGCTATTTCAAGTTGGATTAGTGAACGAGTCTGTTACGACTGGCGTCGTAAGGTTAATTATACAAACATGAGTGTGCAGGTACCCGTCCCTGATTGGTTTTCCAGAAGACGATGGAAACATCTTATTGGCTGCGACCTGGCCACTCCTAGACTGGTCTGCGAACTCTCAATAAAACATCGTCCAATTGAGAACTTAACAGAACTTAATCGTTCTCTAAAATTTGATTTGGTTGGTTGGTAAACTTAATACGTCACTTGCTTTAACAAACTGACATTTATCCGAAAAAGAATATCCTAATTCGGCCAAAACAACATTTTTGACATTTGTTTGGCTGTAAGACAGTCTTTCAGTCTACAATTTGAAATATATTTTAGGTGTTCATTATGTCAAACCCTAGTAATGTGATATTTATTCTGCACTTGAAAAACAAATTCCTTTTAGGAAAAAGTTGAAATAACTTTGTTGCACAAGTTTTCATAACCTTGTGATTCAGTGTGATTCAGCATTTAGTTGTTTGGAGTTCATACATCCCTTCAGTTCCAGCGAATCTGATTAGCCTGGCATCTTGGACGTTTACATCTTTAGGCTAAATCCCTAATTTACAGAGAGGATGTTGTTGTGCATTACTACACATCTTCGATAAATCATAAAGACAAAGTAACATTTTCACGATTACAGCATAAAAAAAATGAACTCAGATATGTGTTTTATGCTCTTTATTGATCCTCTCTAACTTCTCTGGAATCTGTCTTTGACCTTTCCTCCTCGTTCCTCTTTCTCTCATTCTTCCATCCTCCCCTCCCTCAATCTTGTCTTTCTGCTTGAGCAACATTCACAGCTCCGAGGCGTTTTTATTATTTTTTTTTTCACGCTTCAAATAGCCACAGTGTTACTCCACTGCGAGCACACACAGACAGAAGCACTCTCACATGCGTTCATCCTTCAGAGTTTGCCCTCATCTGGAATCTGCGGCGTCTATTTTCCTTTTTTTTTTTTTTTTTAGACCTTTCAGAGTAGATGAAGCTGATGTAGTGACAGATTTCTAGAAGTGATGCGAGTAATTAAGTCCTGAATGAGTCATTTTTCTGCTTTTCAGAAATCTGCTGTTTGTTCTTGTGCTAACCCCTGAGTTTTTCTACTGTGACACGAGGTGCATTAAGAATGTTAAATATTAGTTGTTTAAGAAATTTTCATATTGATGTCCAGTAGTATTGCACACAAAAAAAAACTTTGTTCTTCCGAGTAAGCTAATTAGAAAAACATTTTCGCAAATCTTTATATCAATTCTATTCAATTCAATTAAAAAAGATAATTTAATTCCAGACGGAATTTAAATATTTGTTGCGACTCATATCAGATTTTCTTCTGTTATAATTAGTACTATATTTTATTCTGAAGGTCTCATGATGATATCTGATATTTTAGGTTATTTGGAGACTTCTTTTAGCGTCATGCGGCCTGCTCTTGGGGTGAACTCGCTCGGACGGAAAGCTGCTTTGAAGGCTCTCCATTTACAGATCCCCCAAATATACTTACACAAATTTATCCGAAAAGATTATCATTTGGGCCCTATATGACAGACATGATCGGTTTGTGGACGTCGTCTTCAGAAACAAATTTCACCGTTTTTATTTTTAGCCCCACGCAGCAGCACAGTGAAATCATCTTTATGTGTGTTTCCTGCTGGGAATACTCAGTGTCTTTTATGGGCTATTAGCATACGGGGGACATTTTCGCTCTCTCTCTCTCTCTCTCTTTTTTTTTTTTTTTTTTTTTTTTTTTTTTTTGGGCCAGTGGAGCTGAAGAAAGCAATTACTACAGCACCACGCTGCTTGATGAAAGGTTGGGGCTTCAAACCAGAACATTTGTGGCAGAGGGGAAAAAAAAAAAAAAAAAACGCCAAAGAGGATCAAAGGGAAGACGAGTGGAGAAACATGGGCCACGTCCACTGTTTATCTGTGTGAAGGAGAGAGAGGAGGTGACGGACGTGACGGATAGAGGACCTGGCAACAATCAGTTCAGGAGAACAAAAGGGTAGAGTCGCAGCAAAGACTCTACCCCCTAGTAGAGACTCCTAAAATGCCTTCCTACCCCTTCATTTCCATATCCAAAAGCAAGACGCTCCATCCGTGACGTCAGACTTCGGATTATTCATAAAGTGAATCTGAACGCTCGGTTAAATCTTCCCACTCTTTATGTGCCTTTCCGTGTTGGGATTTTCACAGGATTTATATCAGGCACAAATGTTAGCAGGGATAATTATGCAACATGTGAGGCTCAACCCAAAGCAGCTCTTTTATTGTTGACACAAAATAAGAAGCTGCCCGACTAAGGCATCGTTGCTCCCTTAAATTACTTGACGTTCCAATAGGAAGTATGACTAGCACGTGCCTATTCATCACAGTGTTCTGCAGAAGTACTCATAACCTCTTGACCTCTTCACATTTGAGCAGGTCACAACCACAAACTTTAATGTGCATTGTTGGGATTACTTGTGATTAGCCTACATAACGGAGCGCACAAATGTGAAGTGGATGGAAAAGGACATGCGGTTTTAATCTGACCATTTTAAATGATATTTATTGCAGATGTCACCCAAGCGGCAAATGCAAACGGCATTCATCTTGTGTGTGACTTGATCTCATCCAAGAGCCTTTTGGTAATTCTCCAGAAGCTGCAGAGACAACCAAGCTCAGGTAAGATAATCTGGTGACCGGAGAACAATTAGTCCACTTAAATCTTCCAAAGTATTTTTGGTCTTTTTTCCACTTCAAATATCTTAGAATACTTGAAATAAGACAAGACCTCACTCTCTCTCTCTCCCTCCATCATTCAGGGACCTGCACCGGAGCTGTGGAGATAAGCAGACGTTTTTATCCATCAGATAGCTAATGCAGAATGATACACATCTGTCTGCGATTGCAGGTTTAGTTGGAAACGTGTGAACTGAGTGCACTCGCTTCCTCTCCGTTAATGCCATGCATTTTGTTTCTGATTCACCAAAAAAAGAAAAAAAAGAACATTTTATATAATATCTATCTATCTATCTATCTATCTATCTATCTATCTATCTATCTATCTATCTATCTATCTATCTATCTATCTATCTATGAAATGTAATGGGAACAGAAAGTCGCAGCAAAGCAAAGAAACACATCAGACATGTTTGTACACAATAAATATATAAAAATCCACAACAGGCATTTTGGAAAAGAGGTTTCTTTATTTTCTAATTATTATACTGTATTCATATAGGTATTCATATTAATATAATGTAAGTAAAAGTGTGCTTTTATTTTTACAGCATGTGTCCACGTCAGACCGCTGTTTGTTGGAGGTTCACATTGTAAAGTATACAGTGAAAGTGGCTAAGAGTTGTGTGTGTGTGTGTGTGTGTGTGTGTGTGTGTGTCTGCGTGTGTGTGTAAGAGCCAGCATGTTTGTGCATGCATGTGTGTGTGCATTATATATGTTTGCAGAGGGCTACTTATTTCTCATCAGGGCTCAGAGGTGTGAAGCAGGAATAAAAAGCTGCCCAAATATCCAACCAGACATCTGTCACCCATCAACACGCTTTCTGGCGCATGTTTGAAAAAAAATTTCACCGACGTTTTCTTTGCTTATGCATCTTTCAAAATGGCTACTCAGGGTTTCAGCTGCACGTATGACTTGAGGCTTTCATTTTCGCTGAAAGGAAACACAATGCCCACCCTAAAGCAAACACGAGTAACAGTTGTTTCCTGTTTCTTCTCCTCACATTCATCTGAGAGCTGTCTCATCCAGCCACCTGCTACATTTCCTGCCAACACATTCTGTCCAAAAAGAAAAAAAAAAACACACACAAAAGAGTTATGCTACTCACTGATATGCTACACTTTATCTCATACCAAAGAGCCTTCAATCAGTAACTGTGATTTCCTGTACTCACAACAACAACAAAAAAACAACCTAGTTGAATAATTAATGCAAATGTCACTGAGCCTTCCCCTGAGTTTGCTCTGGCGTTTGTTTTCTAACAGTCCTCGGGTCCTTTTTGAGGTGGACAGAGTCAGGTTACAGTCGTTAGCCGTTTGACATGCTGAAGTTCTTATTAATGCTTAGTTAGCTATATGTGAGAAACCAGAAAACCTTTCAGGGAATACCCAGCAAGTCCGTAGAGGTAAATACAGATAATTTGTCATTGAGTCAGTGCAAGGACTATGACAGATTACAGAAAGCGAGGATTTTTACCCCCATAAACTGGGACAGTGTTCTTTCTTTTAACCAGAAACCAACGTTTACATCAAAGATAGTGTTTTAAAAACCTGCAAATACCAGTCACGTGTTTGCATTGTGACTTCTAAAAGCTCGATTTCATGTCTCAACCAAACAATAAGCATCTTTCCCTTTGCTACTTGTGACCAACGAGCTGTCAAAAGGTTTGATCCTACACCTGGAATGTATTGTTTAACTCCATCTGTATTTACAGTAGAAAGTACCATCTCAACATGGGTGGCATTAGTTATTCATAACATGTACAACTTCACAACTTTGGTGAGTTTACTGTTCTCGATGTGCCCAGAAGTGGAATTTTCTGAATTCCTAGTTAGAAACAACCCCCAAAAACGCTACCTTAAGTTGTAATTCAGAAGACAACTAACAGCCACCAGATTCACAATCCAACATGGGCATAAACATGGTGTAGGAAATGAGGGATTACATTTAGTCACATATGTGTTTGTATCTCAGTAAGCCAGTAGCACACATAGTACTGTACAACTTCTATTTTACCAGCATGCTACTATTTTGTTTGGTACAACTCTACTTGACGGGGTGTGCATAATACTCATATGACACTGTCATAAACATGACATGTTATGAACATGAAGGAGTCTTTATAAATGTCTATGATCATTGTCATGAAGTGTCATTTGGTAAATAACGACACTTTTAATGCAAAGTTGCTCTAAAAGTTGCATTGAAAGTCAATTAAAAGTGCCAACTTTGCATTAAAGTGTCATTACTTATAAAATAATACAAAGTCGGCACTTCTATGGACTTTTAATGCAACTTTTAAGGCAACCTTGCATTAAAAACATCATTATTTACAGAATGAGACTACATGATAACACTCATAGACATTCATAAAGACTCCTTCATGTTCATGGCATGTGTTATATCATGTTTATGACAGTGTAATGTCAGTCTTATGCACACCCCGTAAAATAAAGTATTGCCTTTTGTTTAAATGAAAACAAAATAATATTTAAAACAAGAAGATAAATCCATTGTGAGAATCTTGGGTTGCTAAAAGTCCCACTAATCATCCTAATTTTCCAGGTCTGAGGCAAATTGATTGGCGCATATTTATGTCACACTGATTTATACAGTTTTTTGCCTTAAAGGTAAGGCGGAAAACGTTGGTTACGTATTGTAACCCCGGATGCTATAAGTATAGGCGCAGCCCCTTTAAGGCTATCGCTAGTGGGTTTATCCCTCGCGCGCAGCGCCACTGGTTGCACTGCTAGCTAAACTCAAAGTTAGCTCTGTCGGACATTACAGACAGAGCTGTACAACCACATCCATGAAACATGAAACATGAATCATAGGTAGCTATGTCTGTGATGTTCCTCATAATTTGTTAGCTCGACTTTGACATGGATACACACAGCAAGATAAACATGCCTAGTTGTAGTAAATCTTTTTGACCTGTCATATCTCAGAGACCAGATTTTCATATCGCAAGCTTGGCGAACTTGGAAATCCAGCTGAGGTAGGACTAAAAATATTTCAGAATAATTTACTTCATTAGAACTGCAATCACTGAAATTAGCTAAATATGTTAGAAACTTAGAACTCTGGAGTCTATATTGTAATTTCTTTGTAATAACTTTGTGTGGCTGGCCGTTAAATAAACAAATATAAAACAATGCAAGCCATATAAATTTTGAATTTGACTAAATATAAATTCAACAGAATTATCACGTTAATAGTTTAATCGCCATTTCATTTACTGTAATAAATGTATTGGGTCAAAGCAGCGTAACAATAGCAGAGAGGGAATCTGATAGCTGATTAACTAAATATTGGCAAGGAAATATAAATACAAGCTTTCAGTCAACAAGACCAGAATAAATTTATAAATATTGGCTGCTGTATTATTGGGGACTGACGTTTCCAAATAATTTAAATTACTATGACTGTAGAAAAAGCTAAAATATTTTGAAATCGTTCAACAGGTAAATCTATCATATAAAATTGTCAAAATTCCTTAAGCAGGAAGGCATTTGTTTTTTTTCTTTCTGGGGAGTAGTTTTGGTTACTATTGGTTAATGTAAGTTAAACCAGGTTGTTCTAATTTGATACTATAAGCATCTGTCTATCAATTGAAGTTTTTTTTTTTCATCGGTAAGGTTGAGTGCAGCTACCGCACAGCTTATTTCAGGTGGCAGAATGGATGGATAGACCGGTAAATCAACAGCTTTGGCATTCAGCTTGCTTCTTCATGATAGCCATGAGCAACGCAGAAACTACTGAAACCTTGCTACCTATTACCATATTTTTTATCCCTCATGAAGATAGAGCTACATAATTTTCAAAAATCAAAGACTTACATCTTCTTCTCAATGACAGCACCGAGACACGGTGTCTTTTAACACCAGAAACAAAATAAGCAACATGGAACGGCCCTGCAAACAAGCTTGACTTTGTGTCGACAATCCGTTGAGGCCAGCAAATATGGGAGGGTAAAGTTTTTGTCCATTATTCTACAAGATTAGTAAAAGCTACACTGCTCCTTTTGAATCCAAGTTTTAGGAACATTGACAGGGTCATCGGACTTTTCCCTTTCCTGCGAGGATCTTTCTGCTGTACTTCATACAATTGAACAGACATAGACTGAAATTTGCAAGAAAAAAAAAACACAGTCGGATCTGAGAAGAAGGCTGCTACTACGAAGTCCCGTCAAATCCGGAGGGTAAAACAAAAACTCAGTCCACCAGAACTCACTAAAATCAAAAGCAGCCTAATCAACTCGTATGGCTACGACTGCCTAGGAATGAGTGGGGCATTTAGCTCTGAAACAGCGTAACCATACTGTGTCGTGGGAATGCAGAAAACGGTTATCCTGGAAGCCCCGTAGCTGATGTCAGAGCTGTTTGAAGGCAGGATAGGCAGGCACTGGGTGCATGGGTGAGGAGAGGCTAACTCCACACGTACACACAAATAAACATCACCACACATACACACACACACACGTACAGAAAAACATGCATACACACACACACACACACACACACACACACACGTACACAAAAACATGCATACACAAACATGCAGGCACATAAATCCACCTGTAAGCCCTCCTCACACTGTAACCATATTTGTGTCAGTGTTTGTGAGTGTGTGCTGGTAGTGAGTGTTAATTGTAGAGTGCGCGTAGCGAGTCTTTTTTTTTTGTCTCAGAACTACGCCGTTGAATTCACATTTCAGTTCATCTGGTTGTCCATGTGTGATTAGCTGGCTCAGTTTACTCAACGCTCCACCTATCGGGTCGACGCATCGGGAACAGTTTGTTGTTTTTCTCCCAAAGAAACTCTAGACGTGACACAGTGATTTCTCATAGAGCAGCACGCACTTCTTTCCTGCACCGCACTGGGCAAAGCTGGGAGTGGGTGCCGTCTCAGTGTGGGTGTCTGTGCATGTCTCTTCATTGTGGAATGTCTGTGTGTATGCAATTGTGATCATATATGTGTATTTATTCTTGCGTTGTTATGTTTCTGTGCTAACGAGGACAAATATCTCAACACGTTGCCTGTGCCCTTTGGTTTTAGTAATATTTTTGAGCTGTTAGAGAAAGGCAGAGTGGCTGTCTGATCCTTCACTCATAAAATATTCACTTTTTAAGAGGAGAAATTGTTTTTATGTGGATTAAAGGCTCACATGTCTAGTTTTACATTTTCATCAACCTTTCTTAAGAGGAACCTACTGGAAACGCAGTTGAATGCTGATGACTGCTGCAGGATAAATAATTGGATACCAGGTGAGGGATTGGCCAGCTTGAGATTGTCATTGACAATATTAAAACTCAACAAAAATGTAGGTTTGTGTAAAAGCTTTGGTGATAAAGGTTGACGTATTGTCTTCTTTACGGGGTATACCATTGGTTAGCGTGATATTTTCACTTTTAAACCACATTACGCCTTTCCAAACACATATATGTGTCCTGTCAGTTGTCAGATGAGGATTCTTCTAATCCAGGTTAAAAGAGGATTGCTGGGCGCTGTTTCGTAGATTGTTGGCCCTTATACAGGACTCTGGCAGTTTAAGCCAGACCTCGGATGAAGGGAAGTTGTTTGAAGGATCTTGCTCTTATACCATCAAAATAAAGTGATGGGCATGCCTCGCCTCATCATGTTTTAGCTTGATTCTGGAAACGCAAATTAATTAAGCCAGCTTTCCTGTTTCTAAGTTTGCCACAGTGTCAAATAAAGCACCAAGAAGAGACTCAAACGTAAATGCTAAACATTTTAAACATGTTCACTTGTCATCATAAACAGGCTTAGCATCCTGTTTCACCCCCTTCTGCTTTAAACATCTTGCTTTAGAGTGGATATATTGTCCTCAGAAGTACAGGAACTTGTAGGTGCAGGAAGGTAAAGTTTGCGTGTTGGTGTCTGCGTGTGCTGCAGGTCTCGCTGGGTAACGTAGTCTCTGGCACCAGTGAGGTGAGGTCAGTGTCCACAAGCAGTCCGCCGGCTCCTCGCTCGTCTCTCCCGCCGGAGGCGTCCGATGCGATTGAAACGACAGAACCTCACAGCCACGACAAAGTAGAAAAAGAAACTATAGAATAATATAATAGAAAGACTACGACTCCTGCTTCCCAACTCTGCACCCCATAGTCAATCCCGCTCCCCTCGAACAAATATATTCATTATAAGTATATAGTGTAACAGAGTTGGTTCTCCTCTGCACAGTGGCACCTTTAGAATAATTCTTTTACTAATAATACAATTACTTGTTGATATCAGAGTATCAAAGCTGAATGGTGGCGGGAAGAGAGTCTCAAAGAGCCCCCTGCGCTCCGTTGGGGCTAACATACGCAGAGATTAGGCCTCGGGCGAAGCGTCCTCAACGTGCCAACCGAGCGCCCCGATTGGGCACAGAGGTCAGGGTGCTGTTTGAGGCCCGATTTCAGATACAGCAACTATAAGCACTGGAAGCGAATGGATGTGGGCATGCATGGGTTTGAATGGTCGATGCTGACATGGCTCATGGATGGCAGTACTAAACATGGCGCCTAGCAGACCCTAAGGATCCGAGGGGCCCCTCGTTATGCTGAGCTACATAGCTACGACTGCTGAGTCTGCAAAGCCTACACAGAAAACGGTTATATACAGCAGTGACTCTATGACCTAAAGCTAACCCGGACACCATGACACACGGGAGACATTTCGACTAATATTTGGCACTGTTTCTGAGCAGTTAGCTAGTACGCTGAATCTTAACTCCGATAACTTAGAATTGTCCTATATTTCTTTAAGGCAGTATTTATCTTCTCTAGCTACTGAAAACAAAACAAATAAATAAATAAAAGCTGGGTGGAAGAGCAACGTCTTCTACCTCTCTTTTGCTCAAAGCATGTTATATTACCACTAAGCTATTCAGCTGGTTTTAAAACAGTTGTTTCTGTGCAAACGTCTTTTGCTTTTTTCACGTCTCCCTCCAAGATTACACCCCCTAAAAGCGACATTGCTGCAGTGCTGAGCATAAAAAGCCCTTGTGTGCTCCTGTTCTTTAAAAATTAAAAGCCCTTGCTTAGAGAGAAGTGGGTTTTTTTCCCCCTCCCTCCTCCTCCTCCTCATCTCGCACCCCACGACAGCGGCTGATTTTGCGGTTAGCTTGCAAAATTAATATTCACAGGTGGAGGGGCGGCAGGCGCCCGTCTGTCCCCGTTATGGCGTGAAAGACGGGAGACGAAACAGCAGCTTTGTGATTTAAAGAGTTTGACTGCGGTTAGGAGATCTTGAATCGTTGGTGACTGTTCAGAGCAGGGTGCGGCGGTGTCGGGTCAGTGTCGATTCATCTTTAGTTTGTACAAAAAAAAAAAAAAAGAGTGCAATGATGGCTTTGGGAGGCAAGAAACACGTTTAGAAATATTTTTTGTTCTCACTCAAGTCCTGTAAACAAAAATGAAAAACAAAAAAGTGCTGTGAAATTTTCTACTTTCTTACAATGTTATGAATTTTTTTTATTTTTTTTTACCTCCTGACAGATTTCTTCTGTTTTTCCTTTTTAGTCACACTTTAATGTTCCCAATCACTCAACGAGTTTTTATTTCTAAACAAAGATAGCCTGAGTAAATACAAAAAGAGATTTATTAAGTTACAACAGCAGCCATCAAGGCCTCAGAGGAGCCGCAAACCAGTCGCACCACAGGGTTTTTAGAAATGGACGGCCTGCCTAAGCATCTCGACAGGATGTAAGTCTGAACTTTGACTAGGACAGTGCAAGGCATCTCTTTTTATTGAGCCATTTGTAAGTGGATATGTTTCGGGTCGGTTCAGATTAAGCAACAGCTGCAGTCCCAGACCATCACACCATCTGAAAACTGCATTTTGCATTTACTCAAGTTAATTTGTCAGACATAAAATTAAAAAAAAAACAACCAAAAACATCAGAAATCTGTGAGTGGGATACTATTTTAACGCAGCGCTGTATGATCTGTCTGAACAACTCTTTTTCTCTTCCCAGATTCTTCCTTCTTTTTATTTTATGGCTTCTTTTTCTTTTCACACCTGCTATCAGCAATAAAGGTTCAGACAAATTAGTAAATGCTAGAAGATTAGGAGGCAATATAAATCTTCTTTTTCTGTTTAAGGACTTGATAACGTCTCTCTGGCACAGACACGTTTTTGTTTTTTTATCAGTTAGTCGGCATTATTAAACATTTTATTAACACAATCCTCTCACGGCTGCAGATAACTGAGCTCTCTGACGTGTCTGGATGAAATCAGGCAGCAGTCTTTGCGTTTTTTATAACTAAATTGTTAAAATTTGCCTTTAAATGCGACTTAGAGATTCTCTCAGAGGTCTTCGGGAATGATTTAAAACACGTTTCCCCAAAATGCTGGGAACCGCAGAATAATTTCAGTCCTTTGCAAACATTATTACTAAAACAGCATGTTTACACGGGAGGCAGGGCGGCAACACATGAAAGCAGCGCATTTTTGGATGTTGCGATGGGTTTCATCTGTTCAGATCTGGCCTTACTGATGGGCATCCCCCGGCAATAGTATTTAAAAAAAAAAAAAAAACTTAAAATAAATTAATCTCTAACTGCAGCAGGATAATCTAGTAACATTTTTAGAAAGTCAAACTTTCGGCTGATTTTTTTGTTCATGACGCAACGCACTGTTATGAGACACCCAGGTCATATGGAAGAAACAGATACCGGTAGAGCAATAAACAATTTTATCAAAACAATAATAATGAATAAATATATGAAAATTAAAGGTTGGGTTTCCCAAAATTTTGCAGCGCGAGATTATGCTGCTGCAATTACAGATTAATACATTTTAAGTCCTTTTATATAAGACACTCTATTGGATTCAATTAAAGGAGCATTTTGTCCTTTATGCAGCTGAAGTTTTCACAGTTCCTCTAGCAGAAACAGCATCATATCGAATTAAAGATGTTGACAGGAGAGGTAGCGGGCAGACACAGAAAGTCCTTTCCTAGTTCGGTATGTGCATTTTTTTTTTTTTGTTTATTTTTATTTTGGCACTGCCTTAATGTATACTTCACAGCTCAGCGGTCTCCCTTACACTGACTCCATCCCTCAGGTTACCCTGAAATAATAACATCCAGAAAACCTGACTATACTCTACAAGGAAGACAAAAGCTAAATCTACTGTCGCTTTAAGTACGGGGAAGGCAGAGTGGGAGGAGGGTGTCAGTGAGGTGAAGTATGGGGCCACATGGAAAGACATGGAAGGCGAAAGGTGATTTGTGAAGGCAGACAGACAGACAGAGTTCTGGTCGTCTGGAGTTTTTCTTTTTTTTAGGTAAAAAATAAAATAAAAATAACTCAAGAAGTGGCAGAAAAAACACAGCTGAGAGGAAGCACCAACGGATCGAACGTTAAGATTTGTTGAGTCGCCTTTTCCGCTCGCTCTCCAGGAGCCGATCTGCAGTCGGCCACGGGGCAAATCTGGGAGTCATTGAATCGGCTCAATTCAGTTTCAGCTCAGTTTGAAGTCAGTTCATATGAAACAAGTAAACAAATGTAGAAATAATCACTTCGACAAATGTCAATGGCACAAATTTTCTTTTCTCTTCTGAACTCAGCCGGTCCGAAACTGAATTAAGCCTTGTGATAAGTTGAGCTTTCTCGCTATTTGATATCACATGTGGAAAGTTAACTGTTCCCCTCTACTGCTACCCAAAAGGGACAGGAGGAGAGAGGTGTGAAGGTCAAAGATTGCACGTTTTCTCTTCTCTTTTGTCTTCTTTTCAATTTCACATTAGTTGTGATTTGTCAGGAGAAGTCGTTCCAAACAACAGCTCTGCATGTCCTCTCCTCTTCCCCTTACAATTGTCAGAAAGTCAGTTTATGAACATGAAAATCATGAACCTAAATTGCTACGGCTGTCATTTATAAGCGGCTACGGATATAATTTTATAGGTGTACCAGGCGTACATGAATGTTGGGAAGAACTTCTCCATCAAAACCCACCCTGCTACACAACTAAGAAACTCTCAGAGCGCAAAGGATTCACAGTTCAAAGGCTAAAAATTTCACAGTTCACAGTCAGGGTTAATCAAGCCCCATCCCAATCCCCGCAACCCTTCGTATTCCCATTTGTTTGCTTGGAATTCCACTGGATTTCTCCTCCTCCTCCTTGACACTCTGATTGGGCGATATCTACAGCCAGATTCCCTCAGACTGGTGTGGTCCTGCGGTTGGGGTCCTTGTTGTAGTCTTTAGTGAGCGTGCTGCTCTGGAGGAAATCCCTCTCCGAGTTGAGCAGCCCACCCATGCCGCTACCCGCTTTGCCGCCCGCATTGCCCGCTTCTCTCGGGTTCAGCGTGTACATGGGCATCTCGGAGGCAGCCGGTCCCGTGTAGCCGCCCTTCCCCAGCGGCGACGCGTCTCGGCTGGGGGCCTCGGAGGAGCGCATGCTGGAGCGGCGGCGGAATCGGTAGCGGTAGGAGGGGATGCGGCTGAAGGCGGACTTCTTTATGAGCTCGGTGCGGGACTTGGCGCGCAGCTTGCGGTGCTTCTCGATGAACATGTGCACCGCCAGCACGCCCACCATTTCCGCCATTATGAAGGAGAGGGCGCCAAAGTAGAAGGACCAGCCGTACGAATAGGACTTCTTGCTGTCACTTTGACCTGGGTCTCCAGAATTGGCTGAGATGTAGACGATAATTCCAATAATGTTGCTGAGGCCTGGGAGAAACACAACAATAAACAGAAGTTTGAACTTTATGACGTCAAAATGTCATGCAATCGAGCAGGTTCCATCACAGTTGTACGGCACATTTGATCAAAATAAATCCCTCATTTCAGGTCTATGGTGGAGCTGAAGGCTTGTGGAGGAATTGATTTTACCCGTTTCTCCTCTCAGTAAAAGCAGGCATTAGATCTCAGAATTAGGCAATAAAACCTTCTTCAAAAGGCCTTCCAGAGACAGACACAGTGCTGATAAATGTTAGATATTCATCATAAAACTTAAATTTACCCTTTAGCAGTAGAATAAAATTACTAGTCATTTGTAAACAGGAACCAGTTTGATTAAATTTTTTTTTTTTTTTGTAATCTGATCTTGTTGATTGTAAATAATCCTGAGAAATGTACAAATCTAAGGTTTTCTAATAACAGAGCTAATTCTCGGTTTGAGAGTGTTGAAGAAGTCATTAATTTGGGTCAGTTATTTTATTCTAACGCTGTAGCCAAGACGGCTTTCCACAAAACCTGCATGCAGCGTGTACTGACGGGATCACGCATGAAGTGTGAAATTACCTGTCAGAAAGGGCAACGTGTCGCATTTGCGACCGCGGACATCCTGTGACTGTTAAACAGTGGGGCAGAGTCGGTGAAATGTGTCCTTTAACAATGCTTATCCTGCTTTTATCTCTTTGCATCGCGCCGCGGATGACAGGTAAAACGCCACGCTCCTACGCTGAAAGAGGAGCGAGGACGCTGGCTGTAGCAAGCAGAGGTAGACGCACGGCGATGACTAACCTGCAGATACGAAGAAGATTCCTGCGCTGAGGATGACATTGTGTCTGCTCCGGTAAAACTCACTGGCAGCCACACAAAGCCCCCCCAGGAACAACAGACCAACACTCATGATGGGGAAGATACTGGAGGCGCGAACGGCACCTGCATGCACAGAAGAAACAGGAAGAAGGGTTGAGTCACACACACTCACACACAAGAAAATATTTGATTTGAAATGTTTATTTTTGACCTGATTTGAGCAAATTGCAGATTGCTTGCAGTGTTTTGGAAACATTATCAGAAACAATGTTAAGATGTTGGAGTTTATATTTAAAACATACATCAACATATTCAAGCTGCACAATTATTTTTAGTAAATTCTTAATTTAATAATTGATTGTTCTACTTATTATTCTGACAATCGATTGGCACTGGCACTTTCCGCAAATTTTTCATTCAGCATTTTAAGCTTGTTCTGTAATATTAGAAGAACATTAAAAATGACAAATAAACACATAATTCAAATGTTAATGCCTGGAAAGCAGTAACACAGCAATCCTTTGGTGCACTTTTGAACATTTGTAGTAAAGGTAGCATCTGCAGCTAAAAAAAAAAAAACCTCGTTTGAAAAGCTCGTTCTTTTCTGCTTGACTTAACATCAATACAGTGCAGGGCTGATCTGTTGAATTTGTTTTGGATTAACTGATTAATAATCAGAGCTTAATTACAGGTGCTTAATAGAGGACTTTTTTCTTTTTCTTTTTTTTTTTTTTACAAGATTTGAACAAGCTGAAGCTAAAACTATGCCACTTCAGGAGTTCTGGGGTAAGACATATTTACAGACAAAGAAGCTTCTTTTTTAATCTTAAATGTAAAATTTATATTTTATTGTTTGGTTGTGGCCTGATTACGGCTCTGAATTTGTTGTTTTTTCATCAAATTGTTTTTTTTTTTGAGTGTGCGTACTCTTAATTAGCGATTAATCATTTACCAAATTAGTTAACAATTACTTCAATAATAAATCAATCATGATTAATCTGATTAATTGCTGCAGGCCTAGTTTGACGATACGTGATGTGGTCTCTCTTCACTGCCACGTGTTTCCATTTTATCATTCTTTTGCACAACTGAAAAGAAAAACTTGGGGAATTTTTCAGTATTTATACCCTTTAAGTACAGTAGTGTTGAAATTTCATCATTCTTTCCTTTAAGGAGTTGAACTTCCCTCTCAGAACAATACCACTCAAGTCTGCATTCGAACATGACGGTCACAGACTCGGTTTAAATTCACTATGCTCGGAAACTGCACCACTTAGAGCATGCACTCAAGACACACATGTTGCAGCATGTCGATGCACGCCCGACTGCGCCTGAATTCAGAACATGTTGATGCATTTGGAGGCCTCGCATCCAGAGAGGAGGCGAGAGAGAGACAGAGAGAGAGGGAGAGAGAGATGGATGGGGAGGGAAAAGATGGCCAAAAAACTCAGACAGATGGAGTCACACTGACATATGCACACTGAAATAATGAACAACAGAGAGGGTGAATATGAAAGTGAGGCTGCAGCAGGGGTGAAAATCTAGAGCCCCCATATGTGCGCTCGACGTGATCACAGAGAAGGATGGCTGTAGACAGTTTGTTATGTGGGAATCGTTCAGATGTGCACGTGCATCTCCTGCGCACGTGTGTCGGAGTCGTCGAGTTTCGAAGCACATCTAGATTTATTAACATTTATTTAAAGGATTTTATAATTATTTTCAGCATTATTGACCTCTGGAATAACAGCAAACAAAGCCCCGCCTATGTGGCCCACAACCCTGGGCTGTATGTAATGCTGGTCACTGGGTCCCAGCTTCTTATTGGCTGATCCACTCTGAGTCCTGTGGGCTAATTGGCTGCCTCGGGGGGACGTTGCTCTTTGCTTAGTGGAGCATTGAAAACGAGACTAGGGCTGAATCCCTTTTTTTTTCTCTTTTCTTTTGTTTGTGCTTTCTGCTATTTTATGATACCTGTGAAACACATCGCATGCTCACACTTTACTACATAGATCCTGGTGCTCAAATGTAAAGACTGAGTCTCTGTTTCAGTAAAAGTTGCACATCTAATTTGGTGTTTTAAAAATGGACATGGAGAAGCTCTAGTAGATATTTAGGGGTTGAGTCTGGGGGAACGATTGACTATTTCTCCTGTTAAATACCCAGAATGTTATAAATATAAAGGTAAATGACTTAGCAAAGCATTTCTTTCTTTCTTTCTTTCTTTCTTTCTTTCTTTTTTTTTTTACCCCAAAAAGCCTCGTACCTGTCATATTCTACACTACAGGCATGAGAGAGACGGGAAGCAGGAGGCAGACAAACTATTACATCTGGTATAGACAAGATTTAAGAAGATATGAATATGCAGATGACGATAGGCCAGGCAATTTACAGTCCCAGTCACATTTGCCAGGCACCCCTGGTAAAGATATGCAAAAAACCTTAAAACAAATTCATCTTTTATTACAGGATTTATGACTTAGGTTCTTTGGACCAGCATTTCATCTAAAAGTTGCAGGACGCAGAGCCCTGCTGTAAGTCATTCAAAGTCCTTTTTCATTCACTGTTCTCTTTTGCTCGTCTCACTGGTTTAGTAGGATTTAGGGTGTGGGGGAAAAAAAATATCTCTCTGCTGACTGGTCCAAGGGTCTGTTTACCTCTAGAGTTGAAACGATTTTAATTAAAAGTGTGCTAAAGAGTTAATGGTGCCATATAGTTTGTCAAGGTTCCCAAGGCCTTTGGAAGACAAACAGGCTCACAGCCTTACAGATCATGAGGTGCTTCTCAACATAATAATCCATAACAACCTTAGAATAAATAAAATAGATGACGTGATTGCATTATTTTTCCAGCTTTTGTTGGGGTTTCAATAACTGTGCCAACGTTTCATATGTTAACACTGATTATTTCTGATGTAAGCATATTCATATCAAATGTTTGTTTCTAGAATTGCCAGCGTTAAATCACACTACTTCTTAAAACGTGTGTGCATGTCTTGAGAAGATGCATGTTTTACTTTATGTAATACAGCGGTCACCAGAGATCAATGTATTATTGAATGTATTATTGACACATACAGAATCCAGAGATAAATCCTTTCAGTAAGGGATGATATGAAAAGCTGGTGGAGTTCCTGTGTCGTCACGGTTTGATCTAAATCCTTCTCAGTTTTCGTTGCACATCTGATGAAAACAAGTACAAGAAAGCAGTTGAGTCGCATTATCACAGCGAAGTCAGGAGTGGGTTACTCACGTAGGAGGTATTCAGCAGCGTCCGCCTCGTAGTCTGCGTCCTCTGGGAAGTGATCGATCTTCTTGCATACGCCTCTGAATGTTCCTGCGGGAAACAACACGAGTCAGTTTGGATCGACGTTCCTTCATAAAATGGTGATCCTCGATTGCAAGCACAAACACGAGATCGGCTTTGGCAAGTGTGTGATGTGTTTTTTTTTTGTTGTTTTTTTTTAGCTAATTGTGAAAGTAAATTGTTGATGAATCCTTTGTCAAATAAATGACATACATAAAAAGCGAGCTCCAGCTAAATGCAGTCTAAGTGTGATTAAAAAACACATCGACTGGCTTTGTAGCAGCAACGCGCGAGTCTCAATCTGTACTTAAGATTTGCTATGAGGTTCACTTTGTGTTGCTGTGCACGGCCACGTGGTTATGTCACCTGGTCAGACTATGAAACGAAGCAAGCAACCTCTCAGTTTATCCAGGCCAAGTTTCAAGCAGAAAAGGATAATTGTTAATCTTTACGCCCAAAAACAAATGGGATGCGCAACGTATCCGAAATTTACCGCTTTTGTAATATTGCTTCAAGCAGTTTGCATATTCCAAGCGACTGTTTGGACTACAAGTGGCATCAGTTGAGGCTCTCTGTGCCTGTAATATCTGGTGGCTCTTGTTTAGTGTGGCATGAAAATTTTAGAGGGTAAAGAGGAAGCAAAGTCATGAAGGGTTAGGTCATAAAAACTACTCTAAGCTTTGACAATGTCCAAGAGCTCTGTTCGTTTCCAGGAAACAGTCGCCCACCTGAGCTGCCAGGTTGCAAAAGGGGAGGATTAATCAGAAAAACCAACAAACTTATTTTGATCAGATGAGATCCAAATTGAACTTACAGACGCAGCACGCTGAGCACAGCCCTACGACGAAACGTGGCGGTGGACGGATCATGTTTTTCTCGAATTACAGGAGTGCAGGTAAAAGTAAACGGGAAGATGGATGGAGCTAAATACAGGACAAATACTGGAAGAAAAATGAGACTCTTTGGGAAGACTTGGAAAACTGCTGTTTGGAAACACGTTACTTTCAATCTGGCAGTTTTATCTTTCAGCAAATAAGAATAGGAAAAATAATGAAAGTCTTGCAGCTGTCATTGTAACTAAAAGTAGTTCTACTCTCTAAAGTATTGGCCAAGCAGAGCTGAATAAAAATACATGCTACACGTTTCAGATTTTTAATGTAAGAAATGTTGAAAGCATGTCTTCTTCTTCTTCTTCTTCTTCTTCTGGGTTGCCACTCAAACTAAATTCTGGTCAAATACATTGACGTTTATAGCACTTTCTACACTAATTAAGTCAATTGTCACATAAATGTTGGTGCTGGCATCACTTAAGAATTAGTTTACATTCGGGTTTCAACCTTACAAAACACATTCTGCTAGAGAGGAGCGGCTCATATAATTACGTGGTCTTATTTTATGGTTTGGTGAGGGTACAAGCGTGCGTTGAGATGGAGCTAAAAATGATTAAAAACATGACCTAAAAGTCATAATCAGAAGAAAATTGTGAGGTCAGCCAGAATTGTAATCGCTAATAAAAACTAGAGGGGAAAAAACAAACAAACCACACAACACGGGACAATCGAGGCAGAGAAACTGCAGATGACAGAAGACAGAGCTGGAGCAATAAGGCTGTTTACAGGAAACACTAATGAAAAGCCTTATCAGACCAAGAACGCTGGCGCGCGCACGCACACTCACGCACGCACACACACACACACACACACACACACACACACACACACACACACACA
>NW_006800121.1:1160976-1195753 GCF_000485575.1 Poecilia formosa
TCTCTCTCTCTCTCTCTCTGTGTGTATGTGTTTGTTTGTGTCATATTAAATCGGATGCAGTCTCCTGCGAGCACGCCATGTGTCGCGCGGAGTGACTCATCCTCATCCCCAACCCTTTGCACGCATCCACCAGCGTTCCTGGTGTGTGTGTGCGTGTGTGTGTGTGCCTCTGGAAGTGTGTTTGTATGTGCCATGCAGATGTGTAACTACCTCTGGCGTGCATCCTCCCACCCATCATTCAGCCCCATTCACACATGGTCAACACCACAGGGGCAATGAAAGAGAGTGGGATGGAGGAAGGATGAAGCCGACAGAGAGATGAAGAGAGAGAGAGGGAGAAATAGAGAGAGAGAGAAAGAGGAAGGGCTGGCTGAAAGAGGCTTGATGGTAAAATGGCACAGGGGAATCAGAGAGAAAAGAGGGAATAGAGGCTGGCAATGAACAAATGAATGACTAAACCTAATGGCTTTTTTGCACTTGAAGACGACCCCAGCACCCACACTCAGAGAAAAATATTCGCAAATTGATTCATCCCGGCACTCGCACTTAAGGATTAGAAAGTAACCTCCGAGTCTTTTCAAAACTCGATTTGAAGAGAAATAACTTTTTATTTTTTTTTAACAGGAATCAAGGTCTGTTTAGCCAGACGTTAATGGATGCGCCATTCACTCCGGCGTCTGAATGCGAGCGTAAGCATAGTGCCGCTCCTAATTCACAGCTCTTTCATCTTTTCATTAGCGTTTTTTTTCTCCTTCTCTTCTGTTTAAAGTGCAGCGACCCATGATCTCAGAGGAACATTTAAAACGATATTCATATCTAGAGACTAAAGGTCTTGCTGTATACTTACACTCCAAATGAAGTGGTTGCCATGGCTACATATACTTAAAGCTGATTTCCAGTCCCTCCTTCCCTCGTCTTTGCTCTCTGTTATGTATGACTGTGATCTGGTACGAGGAGAAGGAGATTTTCAGTTTTAAAAGTATACTAAAAAAAAAACAAAATAAAAAAAACACCCCTGCTGTTTTAGGGCAGACAGTGAGAGTGGCGATTTAGTCGAAACAGCAGAAAATAATTAAAGTGATAAAGAATGATCTATTTAAAAAAAAATGGAAATTGCTTTTAATAGAGAGTAAGTTCATCACTCGAGAGTCAGCTAACTTTTAACATAACTTCAGGGGACTAATGATGAAAAAAATAAGGACGGATCTGACCAGAAAAAAACAGATTCCTGTGCAAAAGTTGGCATATTGAGAAATCTGGAAATTTGTAGACATTAATTCATCTATTCTTACTGCTTATTGGCTGAGATCAGGTCACAGCAGTTGAAGGTCATGGAGGAAAACCCTGGAAAATCCAACTCCAAAAATTATTAGTATTGGTGTGTTGCTTGGCATTTTAACCAGGTTTGAGTTTTGAATTACAGAACATTCAGTCAAAAGCCAAAATGATGAATAAAATATGAAATTCAAGATGCGATGCAGTAAATCAAAGAATAATTAAAAGTTCCTGAAAGTACGAACTAAAACGTGACTCCACTTATTTTATAGTAACTGTCATTAGCTCCTTTTGGTAGCTAATAGTGTATATATTTTTGCAAGTGCAAAAAAGATCAGTTTATTTTAAGTGGCTTTGCACATTGTCAGCAATACATGTGGAGGCTGAGAAAATCACAAAGCGATGGTGCATAGCAATATAGCAGACCAGGCATCCACTAAAAACCATGAGAAGCACTTTTATCCTTCAGAGTAAAGGTCTGCTCCTTTACCAGTAACTTTATTTTACAAAATAAGAAATATGTTATTTTTAAAGAATAATGTCTGACATTACATTTTTAAGAGTTTTCACAATAAAAGCACTGGACTTCTGAGAAGGTTACAGCAAAGAAGTAAAAAATATCCAGTGAATGTCAGTGCTCTGAAGAAAAATGGGCATTTTAAGGTGAGAAAATGGCCAGACTGACTTTAGTTACCTATTCAGAGCACATATCTGGGGTTTTGGGTTGGTAGTTAATAAATAATGACATAATGGAGTCAGTGGAGTGTGGTTTACTACACCTGAGGTGAGCAACAATTTTAGAAGCTCTTAAAAAGAACTGCTTCTTTACACATTAAATGACAAAGAGTTGGAGTTGATTTAGATTTGATCGAACACAAATTATCTGCACGCTTAAATTCACTCTTTTATGTTACCCAAGTGAACATAAATACTGTTTATCTATGACATGGATGAATGAATATGTAATTGGTAGTAGTAGTATGTGTGGAAGACCCCAACTATTCCCCCAGATGGTAAGATTAATTTCATCTGAGTACAAAGCAGTCAGACCTGCCAGGTGTCAGGGAAACGTGTTATTTATTACTCCTGCCTTTTAAAATAACAGATGTTCATCAGATGGTTTTGATGGACTGGATACAGAACACCCCAACACAGCTAAATACGGATGAAACACACACATGAACTGACTGGTCACTTTATTAAATACACCTGTCCAGCTGCGTGTAATCTGAAGAATCTTAGCAGCCACTAATTGGCAGTGAATCAGAGCGCGCATTTAGGCATCTGGAAGTGTGAAAAACCAACTTTGGAGAAACTTTGCATAGCACAAATTTTAGCAGCAGCATTCATTTCGGTCTGAATTTGGAGTAAATCATCATAGAACGCATCCATCTTGTAACATTTAGCATAATTGAGCATCGTTTGAATGTGGCAGCCTTCTTGCTGACTGCGTCTATTCCATTTTTCTGCAGTAGGATAACGTATCACAAAGCCCAAGTCATCTAAAACTGATTTCTGTTCTTCAGTGAGAGTCGATGAATCTCAATCCATCAGCTAACTGCAGCTAATTGAAGGAAAATGATCAATATGTAATGAAAATAAAATTAGTCTCAGAATAAATCCATGGGGGAAACCCCAGGTGAGCATAAAACAGGACGTCTGGTCCCTAACATTCAGGTATCACTCAACATTTTTAATGGCTTCATCAGTCAAAGATAATCTGGATCATTTAAGTAAGAGCGCTTTGGTTGGTTGTATATGAAGCCCATTTAAACTTAACACCAACACTTTCATTTACGACCAGAACAACTTTAACTTCAACTTACCATAAAAAATTTCTTTACACGTTTTCAAAAAAAAAAAAGATAGAAATTTATATTGTATAAAATAAGTGCAAAACAAAGGTATCCCAACAGAAAAAAAAACAGTTCTCTGTCTTTTTATCCCGCAGTTAGCATCCTCCACAACCAATTGATTTTCCATTTATTGAAAGTTTATAAGTTTATCCAGCTCTGGTTTGGTGAAAGGTTAATTTGTTTTCTACCAGGTATGTTACGCCACAAACATCCTTACAAGAACAAAATGTTAAAGACAGAAAAAGAAAGATAAAAAAAAACTCCCAGCATTGCTGTCTGTCAAATCCCTTCCTCTCCTGTTGAGAAAGCAAAGTCTGTGTAGGTACATGTGAGTCACGTATTTGTCGGCTCCCTAATATGTTTTTGTTGAGCAATCTCCGAATGCTTTATCAGCAAGTGAGTCAGCTGTTGTCACACAGATTTACGTCAAGTGTCATAACCTGTCAAATACCTTTTGACCACTAAACAGATCTGCATGCACACACAGACAGCAGGAGCCCCTAAAACCAGCAGATAAAACTGGATGAAACGTGTTGGGAAAGATTCAGGCGTTTTAACGTCTCTCATCTGATTTGTCAGACTTTTCTAAGAAGTTTATCGAGATCAAATCAGTTATTTGGAAGTCTGAAAAAGCTGTGAGGCACTTAAATTGGCTTGTGAAAGAAAAACCTCTGAGCTCGGACTTACTTAATATGTGAGGTTAAGATATTAAAATCAGCATTCAACTTTTCTCTGAAGGCCAATCTCCATTTTACTTTCAATAGATGAATAAAATCATTAAAACTGGTGCACAAAATTGCTCTTTTCAGGACAGTTGAGGGGACTACTTTATATTTTTTGTCTTCCACATGTCATTACTTGCTCTGACTTTGCATTTTCTCCCTTTCAGGCTCATTTCCTGTGCTTCTGCAGCCGTTAGCTGCATGCACATGTACCAGTTTGTGAACTCACACTCAAAGCTCTTAGGTCTCTCAAGTTGTCAAACCCAGTTGGCTACGATCCCCCCCCTCCACCCCCTCGCTCTTCAGGAAGTTGTGCTAGACTATTTAAAACTAAATCCAAAAACCATTAAGGCTCTTCAGAAATTTTCTGGCTTTTCCTACACGAGTGACCCAGTTCTTTCTATTTCCACAGCCCCAAGTTCTGGCTCTCACACTGATAGACTAACTTGTTTTTTTTTTCCGAGATCAGCTGGCCAGTATTGTAAAGCGCTCATGAAGTCATCTGCAGTTTGTTTTTAATGTGTCAATAAATTAAGCTGATGATAATAGGGCTTCTGTTTGCAGGGGATACTGAGATCAAAAGTAATCTGTGAAGTTAAACTGTCTCCCTGAACAGCAGTCCTTCACAATAATTCACAGATAAACAGCCGGAGGGCCTCATGTTTGCTGGATGAGATGTTTGCACTGACTTAATGTTTACTTAGGTTGTGGAAAAGTGAACTTGTTCTATGATAGAGATTTCTGCTGAGACTGACATAACTCCAGTCTCAGCCACATACATCCAGACGCGCTCACATCCGTACACCGATAACATGTAGAAACTAACCAACAGCGTTCCGTCGCACGTCAGGACTGTGGCTACATAACATAAGCAAAACATGCAAAGGCAATTTCCCACATTAGTTGAGATAAATTCACATTTTCCTCACTCCTCACTTGCTCATGTGGACTTTCAGCTCTTTCTGCAACATTTTTTCAAATCTGATATCCAAAGTAATCTCCAAAAAATGATTTTATTGTATACCATTATCAAGATCAGGATAACTTGATATGTTTCCTTAAATCACCACATGTAGCAGTGGAACAAACTGCAAAGACCTCAAGCTGGACTGTTGTCTACAACTGACAGTCTTCATGTTTTATATGTTCCCTGAGTTCAACCTACGTCGATCAAAACCTCCGCAGAACGTCATAATGGGCTAAGAAGGTAATTCAGCCATTTCAGTTACATCTAAAACATACAAGACACCACGACCCGATGACCGGATTTGGACACCGTTGTTGTCGTGGTTGATCTGCAACATCTCCAGTTTTCTGAAACTTGCAAATAAGTTTTGCCACAGTGCCATGTGATGCCCGTTCCACGTTTTCTGTTAAAGTTTTGTGCAACCGTCCGACCGCTTCCCGATCCAGCCATCAGTATAATTTCAATTCTTTGCTCTTTTGTCAAACACATCTTCTTGGGAATCTGAAATATAAAAGAAATATACATTTTACATTCTCCTATGTATGGAAACGTATGGCCCACCCTGCATGTAAAAGATAAAGTCCACTCATCAAACTGATAATAGCCTCCAAACAGGACTATAAAGTTTCCACTTTACAAAAAGATTCGAGCATACTCAGCAGCAGGCCTAAAAAGGCAGATTTGTCTAGTCTCTAACGTTCATTAACTGTATTTAGTAATTAATAATAATTGTTTTTAGACATTTATTAGTGTTTCCTAATAAATATGCCAAATTTTGTAGTGCAGAACATTAAAGTTTCTCCTAAAGACCGTCTCTTAATATGTTGTTGTCGTCTCCGTTTTAATTTTTCTCTCCTTTCAGCTTTTATCCAACAAATCAAGAATGTTGCATTAATGTTCTTAAAATGTCCCTTTAACAAACATAAACGAGATGCAGCTGTTGACGTAAAATACAAATTCATTTTATTTTAAACTTTAAGAACTTTTATATGTATTTTTTTGTAGAGGCAAAGCATTTTTTTTTGTTTTACCAGCTATGACTCTAAGTCTTTTTGTGATGTAACAAACACTCAAAATAACTCATAAAATAGTGCCTTGAAACAAGGTTAAAAAGGAGACAAACAAAAACAGCACTGTTAGCCGAGACACCCCATGACCAACTAGCCAAGAGGTGCCAGATGTTCGTCCTTGATCTATCTCGCTCTCACAAACAAGCAGCATGTGCGCAGAATAGTCAAACTGTTGGGACGGCCACTGACTAAAGCGCCACAGGTCACCGTTTGAATTGTTTTGCAGGGCAGTGGAGGCTTATCTGCGAATCCATGCAGCCATCACTGAAATATCTGAAAATGTTAAAAGGCTGTTCTGGTTTCAGATTTCATTAAATGGAGAATAAAAGATGGCAGAAAAATCAATGGAGCAATTGTCCATACAGTCAGATTGAGCTGGTCAGCGAAGTGGTCAGAAATATAGTGAGAGCTGCTGCCTTTTTAAACTCAAGCAGCTGCTCGTTTGAAAGCCTTTAACCCTTTTATGCATGAATTATGATCCTTTATGGCAGGATTTTTTTCCAAATTTTTTATTTTTTTTATTTTCTTAAGGCATATAAAAAAGGTTGGAAAAATTTTTGTAACCTAAAAAATTTTAGGTGATCAACTGTGATTTTCTCCAAATACAAAGTTGTTATTTTAAAAATACATCAGTAGTATTGCTCTTTAGGGGTTATCTCATATCACAATATGTTTTTATACCTGCAAAAGACGTCTACAGTAGAAGGAGGGACCGGGTCGGTCGGCCATATTGGATTTAACAAAAATAATTTCTTGCACTTGCAGCTGATGGCCAGCAGTTGATAGTGTATTTTATGATGCATTAGTGTCCACTTCAGTGGTCTGTGTGCATTTATAACATAAAAATCCACAAGAAGCAGAAGAAAATGGCTTTTAGACAGCTGTCCACTGTAGTGACCACTGATGAAACCCACTTTAAAGGCTTCTGATATCTGATGGGAAAGTTTTCAGTCTGTCACCTGGAAACCCAAAGGCTGGAAAAACTACAAACCCAGAAAGACATTTCCATCTGGCCTTCATGCAACAATTGCAAAAATAAAGCTACATAAACGGCCCTCCAAGCTTTTATGTCCCATTTGGATTTTCATTTTTTAACATGTTGAAACCTTTATGCTTTTCACTCCATAGCAAAACTTCTCACGAGTTTGTTTTGATCTATGACATAAAATTGTAATTAGATACAGTCTAGTTTCCAATAGTTGTGTTTTTCTGTTAAAAAGTTCAATGGGTGTAAATGCTTTTGCTTACTCTTGGTTTCTGCCAAGCAAATTAAGATTTAAAAGCCTCAAAGTTGACAAATTTATACAACTTATTATGTGTATAACCCTAAACAGAATAAGTTCTGTTTAGGGTTAAACAGAGATTGAGAGATCTTTAATACTTTTTTAACAAATGTCGATTGCTGTGTTTGTGCATTTTTTTTGTTGTGAGGACAACCTTCCCCACTCAGGCTGCCCTCAATCAGTTGACTTGTTTTACAAAAGCTGGAAGCATGTGGCCACATGCATTCAAAATTGAAATGGCTTTTCGAGCCAGATAAGAGAAGAGACGAGAAGGGAGTGAGCAAGCGACAGGAAAGAAAGTCGAAAAGCAGAGCAAATTGGACTGCTTGTTTCCTCAGAGTGCCTCTGACAGCTCAGTCTGGGTGACTGTGCCACTTTCTCTCTGCTCCTCTACCTCTCTCGCTCTCCCTGATTACCTCTTTGCGAGTGAAGGAGAACGGGGGAGAGGGAAGGAGAGGTGGGGGGAAGGGACTAGTTTCCACGGTGATGCCTGATGAAAGAGAACGAGGAAGGTTGTGCTCAGCTGCGCACCTCTTCTTTTTCTCTCTCCTTTCCCCTTTTTCATTCTCAAACAGCAGGTCCTCCCTCTCTTCCGCTTCCTCAAAAACCCCTCTTTCTGTTCGTGTTTCAGTTCTTCTCATTAGCTCTTCTCCTAACATTTAGAAAACATCCACTCGCTCCATTCAAGTCCCCTGCCTCGTCTCTTCTGAGTTGCTATCGGATTAATAAACGCTTGTTCCAGTTGTTAAGGAAGCTACATGGACAAGAGACCGGTCTACATCACGCTGTTGTAAAATGTCACATTTCCAAACGATGGGAACGCGCCTGCATTCTTTAGGGAGTCCAGAGTTGGGAAGCTGTCTGTTGTTTCATCCAGCAGCCGGGGGCACTGTCATGAGGCACACTGACTAAAATGCTAATCGAGAATTAGAATGCTATTAAACCAAACCACGGTGCCACAGAGACAAAAAATATCCCGAGGCTATGAGTAGATGAAGTCCCTCTGCACTGGTGTACTTTGTTCACCAGTGCTTGACCTTCACTGTGCTGAATGATTAATGTTCACAGTGTAGCACTGAATCAGTTTTCAGTCAATTCCTTTAAATCATAATTTACGCTGACATTTTTCAATGTATTTAAAGTTTAAATTAGTATTCAAATATCCCGGTCTAATCTGATTGTAACATTATTTAATCTCATGCAACATTGTGCAAATGCTCTGTCTGCACTGATGAAGATTCACCTCGACCTTGCATGGTGTTGGAAATTAAAACAGCCCTACTTTCTGATAAATTTGGCAGTTAATTGTGTGACCTCTTGAATGCACTCACAAATATGAAATTTCTTTGGCAGACACTCAGTTGATTAAAAGTAACGTATTTCCCAGCTACATTCATGGAAATGGCAACACACCCTGAAACTGACATAGTTGATCACTTTGAATTTCACAACTTTGATCCCAGTATGTAAAGACTTTTCAACATGGGAGAACATCAGAAGCAACATACTGTAATTCAAAGACATCACAGATCCTTATATTACAATAAATCTGGATCAATTTCTTGATTTTAAATCCAGATCATATGTTTTTCAGCAACATTACATCATTGCAATGTTAAAAACTTGACTTGAATTGACCAGAACTACTGAAAAGACAGTGCTACCATGGTTGGAATTAATATTTTCTTTTAATATAGATACTTATTTTCAGTCCCTTTAGGGGAAATGCTTTTTGTCTTTAGTCCCTTCAGATGTGTCGTTTACTCATACGTCACTCTCAAGCCCTCTGTAATTGACTCCACAATCAGTTGAAACAATATATTTTACAAACTTTTCCAGTTTTACATTTGTTAGGAGAATAAAACCATTATGTATGTTTACTAGATGATAAAAGAGTAGGGCATCCAAACATTTGCCTCAGATTAAAACGTTGTTAGTTGCCCTAACAGAGGCTTACATCTCACAGGAATCTCAGTGCTTGTCGACACCTGACTTTGAAGGTAGAGGGGGGAAAAAATTCTCTCTTAGTATTCTGGCAGTTTGCTCGTGCAAATATTTCTTGGTAATATTAACTGAGTTAAAACGAGAAGCGTTTGCTCTATTTTATGGTCGGACAATGAGAAAAAAGGTGTTTTTTTTTCTTTTTACTATAAATGTAAAAATCTCGTTTTCTTTTCCGTCTCCCTTTCAGTCATTATCATGAGTCTGGTCACCATTTAAACTTTTTGTGTACCTGGATCATACTTGGTTCTTTACTTTTACTCTTCAGCTGTTTCCCCAACTCCCTCCTGAACCTCCTACCCAGCAAATGATGAATATTCGCCAGACTATCCCTGCAGCACCGCATGAAGCTTAAAGAGCTATTATCTATCTCTCACTAAACCATCCTTGCACCTCTTCTATCTTCATGCCAGTGCCCCTTGCTGTCAGGTGACACTGAAACACTCCATTTCTTTAACTGCCTGCTTCTTTATGTTGTTTTTCTTTTCACTGGTGACGGCGTTCATCGGATCCGTTTCTTTGCTTTCTGAGCTCTTCTTAATCTCTATCACAAGAAAATGTTAGGTTGGGAACAGTGTGGCCCCTGGAGATTCACTAGAAACTGAGGGCATGCATATCTCATCCATCACTTTTCGCCCACTTCCCTTCTCCACCCCCTTTCCCCTGCTTCATTCATGAACATTCCAGTTTCTCTTCATTCATGTTTTCACCCCCTCCCCTCCCAACGCTGCCCTCGTTTTTTTTTTTTTCCACAACACCTCAGCACACCTGCAGAGACAACCATTTACTGCTGCAAGAGATTTCACAATGACCACATGCTGTTACCTGGCAAAATAACTGCACACATTTACAGCCATTAAACACAACAAATCCATATAAATAATTTCTGCAAGTCTAAGTGATTATCTAAACATGCTTGTTATTTGTGGGTATAAAGCAGCCATTTTCGTGTGTTTTTAAAGAAATACTTCTATACAAATTTAGGAAATTCTTATTATATAAAGCTGCCAAGCTAAGAAAAAAAAAAGTAGCCTCTTGGTTTTAACTGAGCAAACGGCAAACAGATATGAGGGTCCTACTGAATAATTACTGCATCTGTCAGATAGAAATAAATTATGTGACCTTAACTGATGCAATGAGTAGCTTCTCATCTCTTAAACAGCCAAGTCAAAAGATACATCCATGGTCGTGGAAAATATGTTAGTTTACTTAAGAAGAGTCAAATCATTGGCATCATGCAGAGAAAACATCCAAGGAGGTTACAGAAACCACTAAAATTGGGTTAAGAACTGTCCAACGCAATATTAAAAAGAGGAAGGAAAGACGGAAACCATCGTCTTCTAAGAAATGTGGTTGAAAAAAAATGATGAATGTTTGGGAGTGAATAGCTGTTCAGTCATAAGAGAACCACTAATCAGTGAAGCAAACCAGATAATAAGCATCATTTTGCGAAGATTAAACTCTTATTTTTTTTATTTGTTTAATTTGTTAATCCTAGAAACAAAACAAAACAGAAAGCGTAGAAAAGACCCAGTCATGATCCAGTTTCGATTTTCTGGTGGAGTCCAACAGGTTTTTATTGAAATGCTGTATTTTTGATACAAATTCAACGTAACAGAACCTCCACTATAGCTACCAGTGGTCATGTGTTTTACCACATATTGATAATTTGCTTCAAAATTTGGAGCATAAGCCCAATGTTGTCCATCTCTTAAGATGTAAGGTAAATAGAGTTAAACTGAGTTAGCACATTTATACATTGAGAAAAAGTGATGTGTGGCCCCTGTGGGTAGAAAGCCTAAAGACATAACAGAGCGTGGTCAATGTTCTGCAGCTAGATGTGTAAACGTGAGCAAATGTACATCTACATGTCTCTCTGCATTTCTCGCTGGTGCGTCTGTGCATGTGTGTGCATGACATTGTGCTGACATTGAATTAACTTTCTGCACAGCTCTAACTCAGCTCTGCTTATATGGTGGCTTGGGGATATCCCAAATTTTCCTCAATTTATTCATGCAGATACAAGGATGTGCATTTGAATTTACGCATGTGTGTGTATATAGGTGTGTGTCAGTGTTGAATGTAAATGAGTGTGTTCCTTTAAAGCTTTGTACCTGCACCATCTGGCCATATAATAGCCTTCTTTGCCCCCCAGAATGAGGCGGTTATGCTTGGCAGTGACTTTCATGCTGATCCAAGAAAGGGATGACACTGGAGAGGCATGCCAAATATTAAAATATTAAACTTAAACATTTTGCAGAAGAGCTGCAGGACTGAAAAATGTAAACATTTTAGCTGTGAGTCTCAAAAAGTGATAAATAATTGCATCTGTCCTTAAAGGAAGTTTATTAAAGTTCTATTTGTTTGCTCTAAAATGTAACAATAAACTAGTCACTTCGTCTTTTGCTCTTATTTCAGTTTAGTTCAGTTCATTTAAATGGCATGCCAAGACGACATTCTAAAGTTGTACTAAACTACAGCAGAGCAAGTTTAAAAACGAAACTCATGTCAAATGTGTAAAATAAGAAAATAAATATTTAAAATCACCAGCTAGCAATGGAAACCCATGACCTGAAAGAAAGTCATGTGTCTCCAAGAAGAACGTAAAAACAAGAATGCAGTCAACATCTACCGCTGATTACCACCAATATCGTTATTAAATTAGAAATTAAAATGTGTGTTTCTCTGCTGGTTAGAGACTTATACAATTCTTGGTTTGTGCACAACACAGAAGCGAAATACCAAATAGCTGTGAGGTTAAGGAGATTTCTTTTTCGCAAATTTCTAACATATCAACCTGTCCTCTACTGCTTTTGATGGGTGGCGCTGTTAATGTAAAAAGTATAATTTAGGCAGTATGAAAATGCAATACATACGCATAAATACAAGACAAAAAAAAAAAGTTAAAGTGGAAAAAAAAAAAGCTTTTACACAACCCAGAAATTCTTTTGCACTTTGTTCCTGAGATTTTCTTTTGATTTAAGTTGGTTTTGATCATTATGTCTTTAGGGTTTCTAAAAGTTTTTTGACTCAGAAGGCAAAAGTTTTTTATGGACTTTTATGAATGTGTTTTTAGTCTCACGTATTGAAAGAAAAGTGCATCTATTCCAGATCAAAGGTACATAAACACCACGGGTTTTAAAATGAGAAAAAGTCAGAGTCAAGCGATGCAACTGACAAGAAAACACCACTTCACTATAAATTAAGCGAAGCAACGATGCAATCAGGATGGCTTTGGGCATCCCACTTTAATTTTCAAACCATCAATTATCTTATTGGGATTTTATGTGATATACCAACACAAAATGGAGCATAGTTGAGAAGTAAAAGAAAAAATTAAAATACTTTTTCAGATAAAAATGTAAAAATGTGTCATCTGCACATTTTGGTCTGAACTGAATTGGCCTATACCAGTCCTTTGTAACTCTGGCTGCACGTTTAGCAAAACCTCCACCCCAGTTTTAAACGTTTGGCACATTTACTTCCAGGATTGTCCTGGAACCATTATGCTAAACTAAAGCATAATTCAACATAATACTGCCAACACCATGTTTACATTTTGCAAATAGATCAGAAAACTTTTATTTTGATCTAATTTCACCAGAGTTCCTTTTCCATACGGTTGGTGTGTCCCCTTCATGTTCTTCTCCAAACTCTTTTACAACTGTAACATGACTAATAATTGTTCTATCAACAGAATCTCACAAAAAACAAAGACATGTATATATTTTAGAAAATGGTCATGTCCATCAGTTTAACAGAAAAACAGCAGATTTTGATACGGCTCTCATTTTTATTTCTATTACAAGATTCAGTTGTCTTTCATTACGAAACAAAATAATTGCCAGTAAGGTCATTGGCATCAAGCTGCCCGATTTGTCTCAAGTCTCTTGTGACATTGTCCGCTGTCCTGAGCAACCACTGAACAGAGAAATTTGAGCTCCGACCCTCTGACAGAAGATTCAAATTGCCAAAGGCAAGGACTAAGCGGATTAAAAACTCCCTAAAGCTATCATTTAGTTACACAATAAAACTGACTTGTTTTCAAATATAACACTGAAGCTTGATGTACAAAAACAACTTGTGACATTATTTCAGTTTGTGACGTTACTATGATTTAGTGTTTTTACTGGCGAGGCTGTGAATGTGTATTTTATTAATTTCCCTGCTCATAGCTCATTCCAACTGAGCTACGATTCTCTGCAGCCCCTCCAGTTACAACAGGCCTCTTGGCTGCTTCTCTGGTCAGCGATCCCTTTGCTCACCCTGAACACTTAGCTGCACAACTATGTCTTGATGTCTCCATTATCAATTGACAAATTCAACAGCGCTATAGGATATTTAAAGGTTGGGAAATTGTTTTGCAACCTAATAGTGCTTTACCAGTTTCTCTGGTCTATCTGCTGTGTTTCTTGATTTTCATAACGTTGTCTGTTCACTGACAATTAAGTAAATGTTCTTGTCCAGTAACAATTTCATGTTGGATAATGCATCTAAAGAACATCTGTTTAGTAAAACATAAGATCTACACTACAATGTGCATTTATTTTGTCTAAAAGTGAAAGTTTCTTTGTTGTCTAAATCAGGTTTTTAGACTTTTATAAGGCTTTTTAGAAGACATGGATAGTGATATAGTGGCATAAACTGGAATTAAACTCAGGACTTCTGTTCTACAAGCATACACTGTTCACCTGTTGAGCTACACAAGAGAGTCCAATAGTTTTACTGCCCATCCTGTGGAACGCCTTTTTAAGCAAATAAAAATGTAACTTTATTCTTAATATGCGTTGGAGACATCCTGTCAGTGCTATGAGGGTGATATAAAAGGCATAGATCTGTTGTCAGTATATGAGAGTGACGTGGTTCTGATTGGAAATCACCATTCAAGCTCTACTAGATTTCTTTTTTTAAACAAATTGATATATTTCCCAGAATATCACAATAGTTAGGTTTCTGTTATTAGCATTTAACTAAGATTGAAGGCAAACCAAACCTTTGTGATTTTCTTAAGCATAAAATTATGTATAGTTTTCTTTCCACTTGATTAACGGCTTCTTTGGATTAAATAAACGGTAATAAAAATATATTTAAGTATGTGGTTGCAATGTGGCAAGGTTCCAGGACATCAACACTTTTGTAAGAGGAAGTCACTAAATGAAATTTCTGAAAATGATTTCCCATTCAAGACAAGAAAGTTTGTCTCCTTGCCAGAGTGGATCTAGAAATGTAGGATTACTCAAGTCAGAAATACAAAACAAAAGGGAATGGGTTACAACTTCCTGTGTTGGTATGCTGTGTTCAACAGTTGTTTGCTCCATTCACACCAATGTCATTCAGCCTACGATCTGTTTGGAGGGAAAGCTGCTTGACTCCCTTTTTTTTTTTTTTTTAAATAAATAAATAAATAAAAGAAACATGCAGATCCACGTCCCGCTCAGTTACGCCTCTGGTCAATGGCACTCCTGTCTCAGTCCCGAGGAATGCCAGCTTTATCTCCCGGGAAGGGATTTCCAAGCTCCCGATAACAGGCTGAGCTCGCGTTCGTGAAGGCAGAATGACACCGACTCTCTTCTGGTATCGCAATGTACGGAAAAAGGTGTCTGCTTGCGTGTTAGAGCTGAGAGCTGCACGTGAACGCACCGACATACCCATGCACACGCGCACACACAGAGAGACAGCTTGGACCGCGAGACAGCCAGCCAGCAGCCAGTCAGTCAGTCAGACTGATCACGTACCTTCCAGACAGCAGGTTCGCCAGAGGCCGGAGTGCGTCATCACCTCCTCGTTCTTGCGGCTCGTGTCGTTGTCGCCGCTGCTCTTCACGCGGCAGACCCCGCGCGAGTACAGCCAGTAGTCCGTGCCGACGGCGATGGTCATGAGGCTGAAGGCGGCGAACGCGCCCACCGTCGTCACGAGCATCTGGACGCCGCGGTCACACATCAGCATCTTCATATAGGCGGCTCCTTGGGTGCCTTATTCCTTCTCTCCTCCGCTTCTTCTTCTTCTAATTTTTTTTTTTATAGATTCAGCCTTTAATTTTCCTAATTTCGAGACTTGAAGAGTCAAAGAGAGGAGCAGGGGGCAGACAGGCACTTGAAAACTGAAAAATTATTAAATATTTGGCGAGCATATGGAGGAAAATAGCAGCTTCGGGAAGGTGGGAGGCTGGATGAAGCGACCACCGGTTGTCCCCAACAGCTCGACACTGCCCACACTCACTCAGAGCGGAGGGTGATGCCACATCCCGCCTCTCCTGGCCTCATATGTCCCAGTTAATATATTTTTAAGCCTTCTTTATTTCTGTCGCTCGTCTTTCCAAATAACTCGCCTTTGTAGGACAAAATGCCAGTTTTCTAAACAGTTTTCGCCCCTATCTCACCTCTGGGTTTCCTCCTTCGACCATGTCGCTTTAAGCAGATCAAAATCCCATTCCTTAGATGAGGACGACCTGTAGGCTATCCATGGTGGGTTTATTGACTCGTCGACATATTTTTTTTCTCCTCTTCCATGTCAAAAGCCACCACAAGTCGTCCAAACCCGCGTATGCAAAACGTTTAGTGTTAGACACCAAGAAATCATCGACTGTCCAGGATGCAGGCTGCTAGGATGGAAAACGGGTAAAACGCTATTCAAGTTGGACTGGTCCGTAACAAGCCTGAGCCAGTTGTGCCCGTTGGTACAAATGGAAAAAAGAGAAAAGAAGAAGAAGGAAAAAAAAAAGATAGCGGTTGCCTCCCCCTTGTTCTCCTCCTCCTCTTCATCCCCATCCTCCTCCTCCTCCTCTCTGTCCAACCAACTCAAACTAAAATTAACCGCGCGTGCCTCCAAACTCCGCCCGCGGCAGCACTGATCGGCGCGGATTGGGCGCGCGGAAAAGCAGCGCATGCCAGGAGCCAATCGCAAACCTCCGTTCTGCTTTGGGTCCCGCCCACCGCCGCAACTCTGGCTGTATAAGAAGCATGAAGGTCCGCCTGTTACAGAGATCTCAAGAGAAGATATATCTGGAGGGTAACACAAACATTTTCACAACACAAAAGGGTGTAAATTAAATAATTATACAGACAATGATTTAAATGTGCCACTAACAAAACTTCAAAATAAATACATCTTCATATATAAATAGAGAAAATTATGTTTTCAGGGCTTGTGTGTTGGCTAGAAGGAATGTGTTTTCTCTGGTTACAGGAGCAAATGCAGAGTGGCTGTGGAGAGGTGCTTTTTGTCAGCCTCAAGGAAACTCTGGCAAACCATCTGATGACTCATTAGGAATACTAGGGGACAACACCCAGGACTGGGGACCCGATCAGGTGGTGGAAAGAGCCCTTTGAGGTACTCCTCAGGATGGGGGAAGACTCTGGAACGCAGGGAACAAGCAAGTCCATCACTGGAGCAGAGGTTGTTGATACCTTTAAAACATTGCCCAGTTGAAAATTACAGGAGATGATGAGATTTTTCCCAAAACTCTGACCGCAGTGGACTTTGATGGGTTATCATTGATGTCTCTTGACCTCTCTTCAGGGATCGCTACACTTGTGGTGTGACAGACTTGGGTCCCAGTATCAAAGATTGGGGATCAAGGAATGCTTTCCAAATATCACACTTTTTAACCGTTATGGGAAAATCCACTATGAGGTGTTGAAAGTGAACTCCTAACCTCTAAGAGTCAGATGAATAGGTTTTCATCCAGGCCATGCAACAGTGGGTTTTGTCGCATCCCTAAATATTTACTCTGACAGCTGTTGAGGGGAAAATGAGAGTTTGTGTTTTTCTGATTTTACCGATGTAGAGAAGTCTTACTTACAAATGTGTTCCCTAAACCATTTCGTGGGGGTGCTGCAGGAATATCGGGCGTCAGGGATGCTTTCGAGTCCTTGTGCAGCCAAAGCAGCAGATTTATTGGATTCTTCTCGCCATAAGGTGAACGCAGCAAACAGAGGTCTGTGTTGTTGTATGGGACAACCTTAGAAGACTTCAAGGATGGCTTAGGCATGAAATTGATGAAATTTGAACGACTAATTTTACACTTATTGGTTTGATCACTCATTTAATTAATAGAACAGTTCAACTATTATAAATAGATGCATTAATCTATTCATTATGACAACTATGAAACTATTTATTGATTACATTTTGGATCTTTTGTCTTTCCTGAAGGGCTCAGGGTGATGTGGATGTTCCTGGTGCTGAACGTGGCGCTGTCCTCGGTCCTGATTTCAAACTGCACTCGCCACCCTTTCACTTCTCCGACCTCCTCCTCTCTCTCTCTCTCTTTCTCTCTCGCATCCGCCCAGCAGCCCCTGCACCACACTGATTAGCTACAAGAGAGGGGGAGTGAGAGATTGGCAAGCGATGCGTGGAGAATCGCGCCCGAGAGAGAAGCAGAGACGCCACTTAAAGAGCCACAGACCGTTTTTAATGACTCCACTCCAGCGAGGCCGCATCACTGTACACAAAAAGAGAAGGAAGGCACAGCAAAATTCAAAATTTGAAGTACCCTTCAGAAGGTTTTGAAGTTCATGACTCCGTTTAAGTTTTGCTTTTAAGTCTGCCCAACTTGGATTTCTATGAAAATCCAAATTTTAGCTTTAAGAACTTTGAAGCAAGTTTTTTGTTTGTTTTTTTAATCACGTGAAGGTAGAAATGACTTAAAAAAAATGAAACCAAGTTTATTTTCAAAACAATGCACATACAGTAAATAAAGCAATGGTGGCGGATCAGTTAAGAACAGCAAATTACCACCACCAAAAAAAAAACAAACAAAAAAAATCATCTACATTCAAAATGTTTATTTTTGAAAGTTTTGTCGCATCCCTAAATTATTACTATTTCTTATAAAGATATTAGGTAAACTACACAATGAACAAATATTTAGCATAAACCTGACCTAAACAGTAATTACATGGCTCAAACTGAAGTGGTTACAAAACACAACCGCAGCCCTCCACAACTCAGCTCCATCAGCGGCAGCAGCGATTAGCAAACACCTGGTGGACCTGCACGTCCGGTGCTCCCAAGAAGAGTTGCATGTTTTGTTTTCTCCATTTTCTTTTAAAAATTTACATAGTTAATTCACTGAGCTATAATAAGCTGCCATGTGCCTGGAAACTGCATAACACACTCCTCCCCTTAAGTAAAAGTAAAAAAACAAAACACAGAAAATGTATTTGGCAAAAACTTCTGCTGAAGTTCTGAGTTGCTGATTATAACATCTGATTTAATATTTTCAAATGTTGTCATCAGACAGCCAAAAATATAAAGTTATGTGCAAATTCTGATATTTCAAAGATTTATACAAAAAAAAATGCATAAGAATGAATGGTTAGGCTCAGAGCCCACAGGTCTGTGTTTGGTGTATTTTTTTATTAAATCATGATTTTTTTTTTCTTCTTTCAGTGAAGTTACTCACAGTAGGTTAAAGCAGTAGTACTTCATAATCATGCTAAAACATGTCTTGTAGTAAAACTACTTTTGGAAGTATTTTTCCCCTCTCAAAAAAGTTATTACACCTCTCTGGTCACATGAAGCTTGAACAGATCGGTTTATGAAATGATCACTGCACTCTGTATTCCTCAAGCAGACAAGAAGTCTGCAGTCACCTAAAGTGTCCTTTCTTTGTCCTTCCTCTCTTTCTCGTCATCCCCAGTACTCCTGTGCACCCAGTTATTCCAAGTTACTCGCAGAAGGAGGAGGACAGACAGAGAGATGAAGGCGGCCGTCGAAAAGAGGAGGAGGAGGAAGGAAGATGGTGTGGTTTCTGCTCAGTGAACTGGAACCCTTCCTCGCCTCTGGCCAATCTCGGGGAGACGGAAAGGAGGGGAGGTCGTAGGAGCGAAAGTTAGAGGAACCTGACAAGCTTGCAGAAATTAGTGAGCAAACAACAAACTGTGTTGAAGAGGAAAAAAAAAAGAAGAAGAGGAAGAAGTGAAGGGTGTCTGACAGAGAGAGGACGTTGATGAATCTGTTGCGAGCATTAGGCGTGTGCAGATGTGCTTCTTTGTTTTGTGTGTCTTCTAGCAGATGGAGCAGTCTTCAGGGCAGAAGGGGACATATGGCGATGTGGAATGATGCTGGCATGACGCTCGTATGTCAGAGAAGTGATTTATGCCGTCTCTGCAGACGGAGAGCCCAAGGAATAGGTCAGGGAGCATGAGCATTGCATTGGTTTATGTTTGTTATAAAAGTAAGGCACATTTTATGACTTTGTGGTAGCTAAAAAAAACAACAACTTGTCAACAGCTATTTTGCTGGAGTTAACTGAAAATAGTGAATAGCTCCCAAAAGTGAAATGTAAAATCCCGCTTCTTTCCCATCGCACATCTAACAACATCTGGTTGACGGTGCTTCCAATTTTTTGATTTTGGTGATTCCGTCTTTACGCTGGATGGATTCACCGCAGCTTCCTGGTGACCTGGCTCTCACCCCATTTTCACAGGAAAACTCACAGCTTTCCTTACATTTATAAAACAAGAAAAACTCTCCATCCTGTATCTACAGTCTCCAGAAAACCTAAGTAGATTTTCTGCTATTAAAACTAGTATTTTTTTAAAGCTACGTCAGTGCCTGAAAATCCCGATTACTATCCATTGAATTTTCAGGTTTTAACTGGAGATAACGTCACAAAATCCAAAAAAACGGGATGCTTTTAGGGTTTAAAAATAACAGCCAAACCAGAGAACCGGATAGTAAGACCTTCAGCGTTTGAAACTTTTTTTTTGGTGCGATTGCGTGTAATTGAATGAAAAGCAGAGACCGGCTCATGAAGAGCGAGGTGAAGAAACGTGAAATATGTTTGCTTAACGGCAGCGACAGTAGTGCTGCAAAAGTCAAAGATAGAGAGAGAGAGAGAGAGAGATAGGGAAAGGAGAGGGCGAGCAAATAAGACGGTGTGAAATAAATCCAATAAACTGCACCGTCATGCTCCCCTCTTGAGCGCTTTTAAGATGCAGTAAATGAAATAAATTAGAGGTTTGTTTAGATCAGCCATACTTGTGCAAGAAAGAAACTCCAATTCAGACATTTTGGAAAGGATTTCACTACAAACCCAGATATCTTTTCCTGAAAGTGGAATATTTTAGGCTTTGTGGAATGAATGTTTACAATCTCTAAAACTTTTTTTATTACGTCGCTTTTGATCGGAGAACTTTGCAAAACCTGTTTTTGTAATGAAGATGTTTCTTTTGATGTATTCTGCAGACTCTGGTCAGATTCAGAGTTTTGGATTGAATTAGGCGAAAATAAATGTTTTACAACTCCAAAAGGCTATTTGTTACTAATATATGAATAGCTATGCTTTCTGGGATTATCTTGGGTGGCAAATCAATAATTAATAGATCCCTGGAGCGCAAAACAATACAACACACAAATTCTACACCATTAATATTTAGGCAGCGATCACAAAAACTCACAATAAAAGTGGAGAAAAAAAATGAACTACCCAGAAATTTTAGAAATACAAATAGAAAATATTTGCAACCTAAGAAATATGGTGTACTTTAGATCAATTTGTTTTTACCCCACTTTCTTTTTCTTTCATGTTAGATGTGGAAATGTCTGTTGCTTTATCTTTTATTATATGGGGGAAAAATGGTTTCCATAACAGTTAATACATTGGAAAAACAAAAAGTCAACATTTATTAAATTATCTTTACCAGCAATAAAACTCAGCTATAATTTTCATAAGTTTCTCACTTTGTCTTATCGCCACACATGTACAATTACCCATTTAAAAGTCATTATATGGATGAAACAAAACATAGTCAGTGAGCTTTTTTTTCAGTGTAATTTATTATTTTACAACCTCCCCCAAAACATGACAACACATATTTTCCTATCATTTAAATGCTTCACAAAACACATTCTCTTACAGTAACTTTCGTGAAAAAGAATCACCTTCAGGTGCAGGAAACAAATGTGATGATCGTAACCTCGACTAGAAATCCAAGCAGAATTTAAAACATGGCCGCCAACTTAGCGATACCTAATCAGAAGTGGGTTTTGACGGTGAGCAGCCTTAATAGAGGCAAATCAAGGAGAGGGGAAAAGAAAGATACAACAGTGTAGGTCCGTACCAAAACGAAGAAACCTGCAAATAATAACAATAATAAAAAGAAACCTGCAGACAGGGAGAAAGGCCAGGGAAAAGGAGACGAGGAGAAAGCAGAAAGAGAAGAAGGAAGGAGGAATAAAAAAAAAAGGTCGAAACAAACCGATTGAAAGGTTTGATCAGAGAAAAGGCCTGGAAAACAGAACAGAGAATGAGATGCAGAGAAAATCCAGCCAATGGACAGAGCTCTTGTGGTTGGGAAGCAAACTCATATTCTGCATAAACATCCCATTTTTACCTCTAGGCGCACCAGCATCCCTGCACATAAACACAAGTTGAGAAATGGAAGACTCTTCCTCCAACACGTTCAGAAGCAGATTATATGTACAAGTCAAGCCGGGAATAGTCCTTTCACATCTGTGAGTAAGTAGCATAATTATCATATCATAGAGTCAGCAACACAAATTATATCTACTCTTCTTATAAAGCGTTTATTGCACACCCTACATCTAATAAAGAATTAAATCCATGTTGTATGGAACAAGATAATAGAAAGTTTATCACATGCATGCATAGTGCACTTCTAGTAATCAAACATCCCCAAGAACTGGTTGATTGTTTCAGCTTTCGGATTCAGACTCGTTCTGTTTCATTTGTCCGGTTTTACGCTTTTATTAAAGAAATAAACAGAGCAATGATCTGATTCGTACTTGGTAAGTCCACTGAGCCGGTGGTGTTAATAAATATTACGTTGTGGGGGGTAACCGAAGAGAGCTTAAGGGTCTTGACGTTGGTAGATATTTACACTAGAACAAAATGTACAGCTGAAAGCTTGTAAAAGGTCACTGCACGTATCCGACGGTATTTTTGTACAGGTTCGACATCCGAGCGAAACAAACGTAGGCTTAAATCGTCCAAAAGACGAAACACTTTGATGGTGTGTGAACGGTAATGGCACATGGTATTTATAATGCACACATGTGGAAACGGCTTGCGTTGAATAGAAAAAATATCTTTAAATAATTTAGTCTAGGCTCAGACTCTGTGGTTTCTTTTGTTTTGTTTTAGTTTGTCAGATGGCATAATGTTTAAAAAAAATCTGATTTGCAAATAGAAATTTGACTTTCTTAAATTTTTAATATGGTTTCTAATGCAATCTTTCTTTTTTTGACAAAATCAAACAGTTTGACAGTAGATACACATGTGGTGCCTTGCAAGTATTTGAATAGGACTTTGCCAACACAAAGGTGTACATAATCGTGAAGCTGAGAAGAAAACAAAACAAAACAGATTGCATGGTTTTCCCACATTTTCAAAAACAAAATCTAAAACGTGTGCATGCATTTTAATTTTTTTCTAATCTAATGCTCCTAAATGAAATCCAAGGCAACCAGAAAACTTTTGTTTTAATTCAATTTGTTATCAAATGTCTTAGAAGGCCTCGGAGGTTTGCTAGAGAAAACGGGGCGAACGAAGAACACTGATGGCAGAGAAGAGAGAAGAAAGGCATAAGGTTTCCACAATCCATGCAGGAGTTTAAACTACACTCAAATGTTAGAATAACCCAGAAAAAGGCCAGACTCAAATCCAATTGAAAATGTGAGGCAGCAACTAAAAACTGACGCTTACGTACGCTCTCTCCATTCAGTCTGACCAGGCTTCAGCTTTTTGAAAAGAAAAGAAGAATCCCTCCATCTTTAAAGAATCAGCCACTACATCTCCTACAGACAATGTCAAAACAACTCGCAGTGAAAATAAACGCCACATTTTTTTAATAAGTTTTTTTTTTTATCAGTAAAACATTTAAAAACCACGTATGCAGTTTCTTCCACCTCACAATAACACACAACTTTGTGTTGGCCTATCCCATGAAATCCTGATAAAATAAGTTTGTAGTTCTAACATGACAAAATGTGCAAAATCTCAAGGGGAATGGAGACTTTTGCAAGGCACAGTATGCTTACATAAAAACAAAAAAAATATATAAAAGCAAAATAAAAAAAATGGCAGCAATGCTGCTCGTATTGTTGTTTGCGAAATTACTCACCGGATGCTGTCAAAGCATCTCACAATTTCTGCCGTCTGTTGCCGTCGCTCCAGCTTCCAGTTCACGACAAACCTGGCTGAGGCTGAAGAACGAATTACATCCAGCAAGAAGAACGATTAAATAAATACGGGCATAGTTTTGGGAACGGCTGTAAGCTAGAGAAAGCGATGCCGCCGCACTCAACAAGACGAATATGAAACGGGGTGAGTGACATTTGAGATGTTGCCTAACGGGTGAAATATTAATACATTCATGATGCCAAACTGGATGGATCATTTCAGGAAAAGCCTTTGAACGGCTGCAAAAACGACTGTGGACAGTGACTCTTAAAACCATGGATGTTTCTCTCAGTAGATACAAAGTCGACCACTGTACATTTATTTACACAAGGACATGAAAACATACAAAACTTTACATAGCTACCTTAACATCATGGCACATTAGTTACGCTGTGGTTAAGACCTGATCATTTTAAATGAGGGAAAGGTTGAATGAGCGGATCGAATAAAACCAGCACTTTTAACTGTTGTGTTTAAACAACGAGGACTAACTCAAGAAAATCTGTTTTTTCTTTCTTGGAATCAGCGTGAAATGAATACATGAAAAGGTGGCAATCAGAACTGGATCAGTAGTAGAAGGGCTCATTTTGGGTTTGGTCAGATTTCATTTGGAGAGATTGGAATCTCTTTGTCTCGTTTCCAAATCTCTGGGATTAGTTATTAACTCAAACCTAAGTAACGCCTAAAAGAAAAGAAAAAAATAAATAAATAAACATTTGGTGAACACACATGAAATAAGAACAATTTTTGTCATCTTTTTTTTTTGCCTCAATTTTGTGCTAAAACCTTATTTTCTACCTCTCTGTGTTGCATGTTTGAGTCCATCCTAGTGTGTTAAGTTAATTAGGAGCCACGTATTCGGGGTTGGTGTAGGAGAAGCCGAGGAACTCGTCCTGGTCCAGGTTCATGATGACCAGCTTGTCCGTCGGCGTCAGGTCCACGGCCATCTTGGTGAACTCCTTGTCAAAGTTGCAGGTGTCCCGGCGGTTTCTCTGCGGGTGGGTTTTGAAAGTTGTGGATGGTGCAACGATGGAGGAAGTGGAGAGACAACAGTGTAAAAAAGATAAATGGAAACATTTTTGGAGAGGGATGGAATGAAATGTATGGGAAGGAGAGAGGAAAGTGCCGTTAAACAACTCGGAGTGGATTATCAACTTATCAATCAATCAGATTTTATTTGCATGGCACCTTTCAGCAACAAGGCATTTCAAAGTGCTTTACGTCATTAAAAAATAAAACTTAAATTGTAGAATTACACTGCAGACGGTGACAGCATGTTGGATTAACTCTTTCAGGTTCAGATGTTGAAAACATGGATGCAGTCCAGGAGGAAGTTCATTGATCGTTACGGGAACTGATCCTTTCCCTGACTCCAACATATCTCTGTTCAGGTTTTTGCTCACAAAAAAAACAAAGATTTCAACCAGTCAACTTAACATTAAACTGTGTGGCAGTACATGTAGTACAACGGAAAGAAATAGTTTGTCCTTTTGTGACCAAGTTTCTTTGAGTTATTTCGCTCTTCTTTTCAATCCACTACCATCAGTCATTTATAACAGTAAATGCTTCATTTCATCATATTAATAACAAAACTGCAGACTTTTTTTTTTCCCACTGCGGTGAAAGCACCATCTTACCACCGGACGAAACAAGATGTTTGTAAAGCATGATAAGGATAAGATTCAGTGCTTAGGCTATCTGGGGATTTCAACTTACGAGCAAAAACAAACGTATGCATTTATCTTGCTCGATGTCGTAATGCGCTTTCAGCAAAAACCAAAAAAAATAATAAATAAAAAATCCACACCTCACATGTCTGAATTAGAAATGTTTCAAAGCACGAATCGATGAAATTACACACCAAGACATAACCCAGAGTGAGAAAACAGATCGCCGGTCCTGTTAAAGTCACGCTTGGTGTCGTAGATACAGGAGAAAACCTCCAGGTGTGAATCGGTGTTTGACATCAGGGTGCGACAGAAAACGTCGTTCAGCTGCGGGTTTTAATACAAGCAGCGCGGCTCTCCACCTGACACAAGTCGTCTTTGAGTTTGCGCCCTAAAGGAGTTTTCTATTGCTTCTATTCATACGTAAGCAATGGGGAAAAGCTGAGAAAAAAGGTCTGAAGTTAGTGTCATGATTCAAGGTTATGGTTAGTAGTTCACATCTTCAGTAATGAACTGGGACCAAGTTTGATCATCCAAGCTCTGCATGTTGTCGTAAATTGTTTTTCCCAGTTTCTTTTGTCCGTTTGTTTTCTCAGAGAGTGACCAACATGATTTGTGTTTCAGTTCTTAAAAAACTCTGTCGACCTTTTAAAAAAAGCCAATTGTGGTTCGTCTACTATATTCTACATTATTTCAAGCATTGAAATACTTTGTCACACACACATTGGACCACATCTTAATGTTTTATTCATATTTATAAAACATTTATACGTTAAATATATATTATGAACTTAAAATGAGCAAAAATCCATGTATTGCCAATATGTCTTGACTGTAGAGACGTCTAATTGTTTCAGCGGTACCAGCGTAAAAGTTTCAGAACATTATGCATCAACGCAACATAAAGTGCTTCTAATTGCATGTATTTCCAGGAAAGGCACTTGTACATTACTTACCTCTATAACGCCTGGTAGCTCTCTGTGGAGGCCTTGGAAAACACACGACCAACAACATCAGTGTTTAGATTGTGTGACAAATATTATCATGTTGAGGCACCAAAAAGATGTTCGACATTGAAGAAGATTTAGCGTAACTGCAGTACTTTGGTGTTTGAAGTGGGAACTTGAGAGTTGCACTATAGATCCGTGACCTCCTTTGTTTATGATAGTAAAACATCATACTAAAAAAAAAAGAATAATAAAAATCTAATCTAACGCAATGTAGTGCAAAGTTCTTCATTCAAGTCAAACTTTTTCATTACATTTTTTTATGTAATGACATAAAAAAATGACAAAAAACACGGTGGATTTGCGTTGAGCAAAGTCAGAGTAGAAAGTGCGGATGGATCTGTGAGTCTTTTAAAAAGAAAAAGAAAAAAAAGACTGTTTACATCCAAATGTAACAGAAAAATATTTTGATTTTAGGCACCATTGATTTAAAGGTGGCACCTGGATTTTGTGCTATACTCTCAAAACTAAAGCATTCAGAAGCTGATGATGGGGTCGATACGTGTACATAAGGGGGAATCCCACACACAAAAGATCACGAAATGTAAATACTGAGAGCAATATGAGGACATGAGAGAATTTCCAAAGGCAACATACTGAAAATCCAGAGAGAGAGAGAGAGAGAGAGAGAAACACTCTAGAGACTGTGGACAACTGTGACTCAGAGGGAAACATGTTTGTGTAGCAGTAGTAGCAGAAGGGTTCTCCTGGACAGGAAAGTGTCATTGCACATTTCGCCTCAGTAGGCATGTGGTGTAGAAGAAAAAATGGAAGGGGGAGGGGCAGGGCGTCCTGAATGCAGTCAATAAAAACTGCAGCCTTTCGATTCGTTTTCAAACACACAAGGCCTGTCATCCTGTCATAGCTGCAGCTTATAGGGGTTGAATACGCTACCAAGGAGACGGTGGCATTCCCGCCTAAAACCCTCTCTCTCTAGAGGGAACAGAGAAAGACACACTCAGGAAATTTGCTTTGGTACATTTCCAACATGGACATTCTCTGACTTCACATTTGATAGCGCTAATTTATATATATGTTTTTATTTCAGTGCTCAATCTAGATATTAAAGCACGTGCTCGCCTCCTTGAGGAAGAAGTGAACCGCTCTAAAAGAACTTTCCAATTCCTGAAGATGTGAAAGACGAGTTGGTATCTGTTGGCCAATCAGCAACCCTGAGGGCGGATTGGATCACTGGCTACGATCTCCTTCGTTCTGGTCGGCCTCTAAAGGCACTTTGTGGACCAATTTGACAGTAAGCGGACGGAGGTGATGTGAACGTCGAGGCGTGCTTGTAAATCCAGGAAGCAATTAAAGAAGAATCTGGAGATCAATCCTGACAGAACATTCGCCGTGTTTTGTTCAGCTATAGGGAGACATGAGGGGGGGCAACACTTTAGGGAACGACGCCAACAGAAACTAATTAACACAGCTGCGCTTCATTTCTAATTAGTTTCTCCCTCTTTCATGCAGCAGCGAGCGGGGACCTGGTCCTTTCGACGTGGAGCAACATGCTGACAGAAACCATCGTATGTTTCAACAGTTACCCTGTCGACTCTACACTACCACAGATATTTTAAATAACTTTTTGTATATTTGTGGCTGGATGTCTGCACAGGTTTGATAATTGTTGAACAGTGGAGGGGGGGGCAAGTGCTGCATGGACTAGTCGGCACTCATTCCTCATGGTAGCAGCTAAAGCTGTTGATTATCTGATGGGTGAGCTTGGTACTCAGTACGTCTCCACTAAATTTCCCAAGAAGACCATTTGCACGTTCATATATCAACCATGCATGCACATATTAGTACATACAGCTGCCAGCAATGCAGACCAGATCATAATGTGCTCCATTTCAGCNAAAAAAAACTAAATCAGCATCGGACAGATGGTGAGATGAATATCAGAGGCCTTCGGTGTCGATGCACAGATAGAAAACTGAGAGTAAACAGCAGCAAGGCGGTTAATAAACACAAGTAGCTTTCACGTCGCCATGCTTTTTGGAAGCAGCGGCTCTAATGGAGGAACTGCCAGTCTCTACTTTCCTCCCTCCACCTCGCTTTCTCTCTCCGCCAGTCCACGTCTTTTACGTGACGAGAGGATTAGCGGGAGACGCCGTCCGCCGAGGATGCGGGGAGAGAGTGGGAGGGACCGAGGAGAGGGGAGGTGAAGCGGGAAGGAGAGGAGGGCGAATAAAAAAAAGGCGGTATCGAACGCTGACCTGTTTTGGGCTGATAAGCAGCTGCCGCTTTGTGCTGAAGCCACTGGCTTTAATTTGGGGGCCGCAACATTTGGAATTAATTATCACACACTACAGCAGCTCTGCGCCTCGCAGTGCACGCCGAATATTACATCCAACCCAACGCAAACTTTATGCAGCTTATGTGCTGGAATTTACTGTTGCAGAAGACTCCCTCTCGCTTTATAATGAATCTGGATGAAATACAGATGCTAATATGTAGCTAGAAATTGTGGGTTCTGTGCTGTGTTCAAGAGTAAAGCGTTCTTTACTACTACATTTAAGCCACGTTTCATAGTCACATTGACTTTGTATTTCATATTAATAAGAAGGACCGATGCTCCCAACACTGTGGCTGGATGCTGAAACTGTGGCATGTCATGCCTAAAATGAAAACAGACGCCATGTCTTGCCAATGTGCTTTTCCTTGACCACTTCTTTTCTGCACTGCTTCATGTGAGCTACGGTCCAGTTGCCACTAGAGACACAACTTGAACACCAAAAGGAGACGATATTAACGAGTTAAAGTCTGGAAGTACCAGGCGTTGTTGTGTTCAGTGCAACTCCATCTTAAAACAATCATTTGCCAACATATCTATCAGAAACCTACCCAGCTGGCAGACTAGCTAACATGTGATAATTATGCTTTCCAGTCTAAAGCTAACAAGCTACAATGAAGGATACGCTAACTTTGTAAGCAATAGTTTAATTTGATCTCTGTATATGTGTGTAAACAACAAAATTATGCTGAAAAGCAATGCAGTCAATATTAGTGTTAGATATTAATGGTGTTACTAGCATTTGTTCCCATAATATCATGACACTATGGTGCTTTTACTCAAAACTGGTTTGCCATCAGAATCAGAATATTATAGTGACCCAAGTCTAAATAGCCATAACATACTGAATATAAGACATGTTGCAATGATGAGCGAGTAACACATTGGATTATTAATAATGCTGGGACACTTGTAAAATTGTTTGTTCAAAATGTGCATCATTGTAGTGGAATGTGTCAGATCAGGGACATAGTCTCCACAAAACAAATCTTCTGCAAATGTTGCATCTTTTTACAAGCTTAAACAGAGCAAGTAGAAGAATTTTATTAAAACACGATAAGCCGTTCACATTTGTTTTCAGCTTTTATAATCGATGAGCCCTTTGCTGCTTCCATCTTCTTATTTAATTCACAGAGGAATTTATCTTCTGCTTTGACTATGAGCAACAACAAGCCGTGGTATTTTCTTAAATGTCAAACCATTAACCAAAGGTGAACCGTCCATCATTTCAGACAAAAAAACAAAACACTATTTTTAATGCAAGAAACTTTTCACTTTGTTTCAATCATCAATAAAATTCATAATGCTTCAGCTTACCAGACAGAACCAGATATTTTTTTTATGAAACATCACAGATTCAATCAACGTGCATGAATCAAGTTACCATATGGAAAATGTATGGAAGTTTTTTTTTATGTGGGAAGAGGATGATTAGCTTCTTAAGAAAAGAAAAAACAAAACAATTAAATAAAGGACACATAAAACAGAATATGGACCTCTATATTATCCATCTGAGATGAAGCTGATTCTCCATAAAATAACTTCCTGATGTGTTAGAATCTTTTTTTTTTTACCATGGAGGAACCAGCTGATCACACGTTTAGTAAAATGTGGTGCGTTCACAGACAGAAACCGAAAAACAGAGGTGTGAGACGTCCACAGTTTAAAGTTGTTCTACACCAAATAACACAATCACTTTTTTCTTACCAATTTTCCAAATTGTCAGTAAGAAACGTTAGACACCGCTGGAGCGTTACCATCACCCACTTGGCTGCTACAGAGACAGAAGATCCAAAGAAAATACCGACCAGAGCTGCAAAATTTGTTGTGTCAACTTTAGACAAAATTGGACCAATTCTGGATCAGTTTGACATTTTAGCTCCTAAATTTGGCAAAAAAATAAAATGTTGTTAAACATGCAGGTTTCTAGAAAAACGTCCCTGTATGAGAACAAAATGTTCTTATTGTTAAACAAATCAGACAGGAACCGTAACTTAATGGCGTCCAAACCTTGCTTGCCACACATTTTCAACCAAATTAGCACCGTTTTTATCTTCAAATGAATGACTTTTACTCCTCGCTCGCCTTTGCCAGTCTTGTAAACACCGCAGTGGCAGCACTGCAGATTTTAGCCTCCCTGTTTCTTTTTACAACAGCCTAGTCAAAAATCAGTGCATGTAATTTGTGTCCATGCTTGTTAACACTATAATGTGCTGCGGGTAGTAAACGGTGCGCGGTACAATTATATATATATAAAAAAAAAGGGGGAACGGTGCAGCCAGTCAGAGCAGCGGCGTAGCGGCTCGTACGTTGGATTGAGGGCAGCTTTAGAGGCGGCGAGGAGAAGCTTGAGTGGCTTAGCGGGGTTGTGTGTATGTAGGCCGTGTTCTGCATGTTATTTCCTTGAAGTCATCAGACCTACGCTCCCCCCATCATGGAAAGGCTCTTATGATAAGTGGCAGCCATGAAATATGCACAGCCTGCCCTAGCTGCCTGACTCGTTTCGCAGAGCGTTGCTTTGCATTCCCGTCCATTCCCTCCATCTTGTCCTCGTACCGCTTTCCTCCCTCGTTTCCAGTCATTCATTAGTGAATCTCCCTCCTCTTTTACAAACGTACTCCCTCCCCCTCCCCCCAAGCCCTCAGGTTGGTCAAAGATCACCCCTTTCTCTCACCCCAATCTCTACCTCTTGGATTATTTTTCTTTAAGTCTATCCATTCTCCATTCTCTTTTACAAACACATCAAGCTTGTTTCCCAGTGGCAACAACAGGGTTTGTGAGTTTGACCGTGTAATGAGTTAAAGCTACAGCAGTGAGGGATGCAGAATAATAATAATAATAATAATAATAATAAAAAAGTCAACACTCACCCAACAGATACACACTGAAGGACAATAAAAATGCACAAAGCAAACTTGAAAAGCACGGATTTTGAATTCTTTATTTATGGAACGTCTGCTATTCTAGGAATACCCCAAAGAGTTTAAAAAAGAAGAAGAACAAAATGGAAATTTGGCACATGGAAAGCATTGTAAAAAGCACACTCCATTATATGAATCTTCACACACAAAACACATAAGTTTAGATCAAAGCTTTGGAGTACTGCTATTATAGAAAACATGGATCGTAATAATATTTGAGTAAATTCTAAATGATAAGAATTGTTTTTTTTTTCATGCACAGTTTGTTTTATCGTTGTCTTTTGAACAAAAAGGATGGGTAGAAAAACCCCCCACCAATCTTTTACAATACTGACCACATGTGTAATTATAAGCATATAAAGATATTTGACATAGTAATATATTGGTGCATAACATATCTTTATATTTGTCGTGTTGAAATTCAGCAGGAAATGAAAAAAATAAAATAAATAAATGAAAAAAGCGAGAGCACAGGCGATGAACACAAATTTAGACTGAATTTGGCGGTAAAATACAGAAGATAAATATTCTGAGATTCGTAATTATATTCAACACATGAAAAGATGTAAATCCAGACTTTTCCCACTGCTCTTGATATTTGTAGCTCTTACTTTAATGGTACCTTAAACATCAAGATTCTTACCTTGCAAAGCATAAAAAAAAAAAAAACACACCGTTTCACTGATTGGACAAACAAGAGTTGAATATCTTTGTAAGACCAAACGACATTTAAAAAGAGAACGCCGTATTACGGGAGATGTTACAATGCCAAAGAGAGGCATGGTGTGTTTCCTGGTTGCTGGAGAGAATCGTGTGTCACGGGTTGCAGTATTTATAAATTGGGTTGATGGACCAACGAGGGACCTGAACGAAGGTGGATCTATTGCAGTCGTACGCAAACCTGCACCAGATTTCACTCAAAACCCGTATCTGATCCGAAGAAGACAAAAGTAAAGTACTATGAATGCAGAAAAGCTCACTTATTCTGTACAGTGAAACATGCTCAATCAGTCTGAGTAAATGTAGACATGCAAACTTTTAAATTATACAGGACTGTGTTCAATTTGTCTCAGAAGTTGGGATTATAATCTGGGAATGACGGAAGACGGAAATTTTAGCCAAACAGAGGAAGTAACATACAATTTATGTTCTTAAAATCCTTGCAATAAATGACTTTGCAACTATGATTTATGTTCTTTTTTTCTCCATTTGTCTCATGTATGCAAACCAACATGATCAATACTTAGCTGCCTCACCTGCTGAGCAGTTTATTGAGGTACTTGGAATTATGTTTTCTGCATATTTTAAGCAATTATTTAAAAGTAAAGTGGAGCAAAGATAATATTCTTCAATTAAACAAATTTTCATGCCATTTGAGAGGAGAAGCTGCAAAAACGCAATCTGACACAGAGAACAGCTTTTGTTTTTAGGGTCAATCAATAGGATGCGATTCCAACCTTAATGAGTAATGCATCATATAAAAACAGTTAAAAATGTGCTGTGTAATTTATTTATTTTTTTTTTAAATTCACAGTTTTATCACCTTTTAACTCAATGTTGTTTACATCTGGAAAATACAAAAATGAATCCAAACTTTCCTTTCCTCACATTTTCGGATTTTGTGGAAACTATACTTTTAGGCAATAAAAAAAAAGAAAAAAGAAAAAGTGAAGATCACTTGGTTGTTAAAAACTGTCCCGCAACAATTTCTGGCAACAGATTGGCTTCTGACTAATTACTTCAAAAGAAGCTGAACTGATATGAGGACGAAGTGGCCGTGCTGACGCTCCGCAGACGGGAAAACGTAAGCGAGGACAGGTGAAGCTGTCCGTGTTAAGAAAAAAAAAAAACTAAAAACTTCTGCATACAAGCATCATACACACTTGACGAAACCCACATGCCCACACACACACACACACACACACACACACACACACGTTGTAAACAGATGTCCAGGTATAGGAATCATGCATTTGTACCGTAAACATAAAAAGGCTCGTTTCCAGGTTAAATACTTAACAACACGTCCGATCCGAGTAGAAGAAAGAGCGTTATCTAGACAATGAACTACTTCAAGCCTTCCAGTAACACTTAAGTTCCCAACTGCCTTTCGACGTACGGATCCAATGGATGGAAAGCAATAACATGCACTAAGAATCAGATATCTGTGGTGCAAGTGTGACTCTGTACACGTGGCGGCTTGTCTGGGTAAAACAAGGTTCTGTAAAATGACTTACAGCAGAACGGGTAGGAACAAAAGTCTAGAGAAACTCCTAATACAGAAACCATGCAAGTATGTGAAGCATTCCAGTTTTAGATAAGGATAAACATACAGACACTCATACAGGTATATACTCATTATAATGCACATATCTAACTAAAATGTTCATGTTTCGACCCCCCAAGGAATAAAGTAAAAATCTCAAAAGGTCAGAGCTTGTTCACACAGAAAATCTGCATTTGTTTTCAATACTTGGCCTTTATTAGCCAAAAGTTTACTGGTGTGTGTGTATATATATATATATATATATATATATATATATATATATATATATATATATATATATATATATATATATATATATATATAAATGGTAGTAAGAAGTAATTTTTAATCCCTATTTGATTGTCAGTTAAATTATTTGTATGTGGTATAATCGTTTTAAACTGTTTAAATTGACATTTCACGAGCAATTTAACCGTAGAAATTATTTTTCCGTCCTTGTTTTGGTTATGCGCTGATAATTATTAAAACACAAATTTTTGTTCACATTGCAATAAACACAAGCTAACAATGATTCTGAAAAACTTGGGGTGAATCAGATTTCCATGCTTCATCTATAAAAGTTTTCACTGTGTCATGCATATCCTTATAATACATTGGTTAATACACTGATGGCATACTTTTTTTTTTTGTTTGTTTGCTGTAGCAAAAACCGGACAGCAAAAGCATAAAGAATATACCTGCAGTATCTTGCAAAGTCCCAGTAACGACTAAGAAGGTAAAGGTATCTTATTGGGAACCAACCAAAACTATAGAGCGTACGTTCAGAGCTCGAAAAAGTGAAAAGTTAATATTGTTTTTAAATGAAATCTGTAGTCATACTTTCAGCTTTGAGATGTCTGAGATTTGAGATCCTGAGCTTTGAGATTTCTGCTAATTTTTCCACCAGAAAAGTTCTTTCAGAGCATCTGTGTATCAACTTTCAACTTTTAAATTTCGATCCCTCAAACCAAAAATACTTTCTTCCACATGTTGGCTTTCGCTCCTATGACTTGTGGGAAACTTTAAAGGTGACTTCTGCGTGTTTTGTTTTTTTTCATTTTCCAAACGGGTTTCTTCTTACCCAAAGCTGACCTGTCAATCGGACTCTTTCACATGAGCTGTGAATCCCTCCAGCTCCTCCAGAGTTACCATTGGTTTGCTCTCTTTGCCTGGCCCGCTTCGCTGGACAGCCGTGTCTCGGCAGATTTTATTTACAGATATAATAGGATTTAATGCAAATGCATGTCACAGATTTCAGATTTCTATTAAGAAAAATGTTATTTAATGATCATTTCCCTCG